>NC_087068.1:34861820-34969643 GCF_963678635.1 Symsagittifera roscoffensis
TAAGTCTGTGTATCTGTAGGTCCGTGCGTCTGGGTATCTGTGAGTCTGTGTTTACGTGTGTCTTTGTGTCAGCCTGTCTGCGTGTCTGCGTGACTGTGTGTCGGTGTGTCTTCGAGTCTGTGTGTCTATGTGCCAGTAAGTGTGAGTGTCTGTGTTTCTGTGTGTCTGGATATCTGTGACTCTGTCTGTCTGTATGTCTATGTGTCAGCCTGTCTGAATGTCTGCGTGACTGGGTGTCTGTATGTCCGTGTGTCCGGGTGTATGTGTGTCTGTGTGTCTCTGTGTCAGCCTATCAGCGTGTCTGCATGACTGTGTGTCGGCGTGTCTTCGAGTCTGTGTTTCTATGGGCCTGTAAGTTTGTGTGTCAATGTTTCTGTGTGTCTGTGTGTACGTGGGTCTGTAGGTCAACGTGTCTGCGTGACTGTGTATCTGTGTGACTGTGTGTCTGGATGTATCTGTGTCGATGTGTCTATGTGCATGTGTGTCTATATGCATGTCTGTCTGAGTAGCGGTAAGTCTGTGTATCTGTAGGTCCGTGCGTCTGGGTATCTGTGAGTCTGTGTGTACGTGTGTCTTTGTGTCAGCCTGTCTGCGTGTCTGCGTGACTGTGTGTCGGTGTGTCTTCGAGTATGTGTGTCTATGTGCCAGTAAGTGTGAGTGTCTGTGTTTCTATGTGTCTGTATGTCTGTGTGTCAGCCTGTCTGCATGTCTGCGTGACTGGGTGTCTGTATGTCCGTGTGTCTGAATGTCTGTGTGTCGATGTGTCTATGTGTCTGTGTGTCTTTATGTCTGTATGTCTGAGTGACTGTAAGTCTGTGTATCCGTAAATCCGTGTGTCTGGGTTTCTCTGTGTCTGCGTGTATGTGTGTCTGTGTTTCAGCCTGTCTGCGTGTCTGCATGACTATTTGTCTGTGTGTCTGGTTCTGTGTGTCTGTCTGTCTGTGTCTGTCTGTGTGTCTGTATGTCTGTATGTCTGTGTGTCGGTGTGTCTAAGTGCATGTGTGTCTTTATGTCTGTATGTCTCAGTGGCTGTAAGTCTGTGTATCTGTTTTTCCGTGTGTCTGTGTGTCTGTGTGTCAGCCTGTCTGCGTGTCTGCGTGACAGGGTGCTGTATGTCCGTGCGTCTGGGTGTTTGTGTGTCTGTGTGTCTGTGTGTCTATGTGTCTGTGTGTCAGCCTATCAGCTTGTCTGCATGACTGTGTGTCGGCGTGTCTGTGTGTATGTGGTATGTGGGTCTGTGTGTCAACGTGTCTGCTAGACTGTGTATCTGTGTGACTGTGTGTCTGAATGTCTGTGTGTCGGTGTGTTTATGTGTCTGAGTGTCTTTGTGTTTTTATGTATGTATGTCTGAGTGACTGTAATCCTGTGTATCTGTGTAGCTTGTCTGCGTGTCTGCGTCATTGTGTGTCTGTGTGTTTGTGTGTATGTCTGGATGTATCTGTGTCGATGTGTCTATGTGCCTGTGTGTCTATATGTATGTCTGTCTGAGTAGCGGTAAGTCTGTGTATCTGTAGGTCCGTACGTCTGGGTATCTGTGAGTCTGTGTGTACGTGTGTCTTTGTGTCAGCCTGTCTGCGTGTCTGCGTGACTTAGTGTCGGTGTGTCTTCGAGTCTGTGTGTCTATGTGCCAGTAAGTGTGAGTGTCTGTTTTTCCGTGTGTCTGTGTGTCTGTGTGTCAGCCTGTCTGCGTGTCTGCGTGACAGGGTGCTGTATGTCCGTGCGTCTGGGTGTTTGTGTGTCTGTGTGTCTGTGTGTCTATGTGTCTGTGTGTCAGCCTATCAGCTTGTCTGCATGACTGTGTGTCGGCGTGTCTGTGTGTATGTGGTATGTGGGTCTGTGTGTCAACGTGTCTGCTAGACTGTGTATCTGTGTGACTGTGTGTCTGAATGTCTGTGTGTCGGTGTGTTTATGTGTCTGAGTGTCTTTGTGTTTTTATGTATGTATGTCTGAGTGACTGTAATCCTGTGTATCTGTGTAGCTTGTCTGCGTGTCTGCGTCATTGTGTGTCTGTGTGTTTGTGTGTATGTCTGGATGTATCTGTGTCGATGTGTCTATGTGCCTGTGTGTCTATATGTATGTCTGTCTGAGTAGCGGTAAGTCTGTGTATCTGTAGGTCCGTACGTCTGGGTATCTGTGAGTCTGTGTGTACGTGTGTCTTTGTGTCAGCCTGTCTGCGTGTCTGCGTGACTTAGTGTCGGTGTGTCTTCGAGTCTGTGTGTCTATGTGCCAGTAAGTGTGAGTGTCTGTATTTCTGTGTGTCGATGTGTCTAAGTGTCTGCGTCTCTCTATGTCTGTGTGTATGTTTGCCTAAATGTCTGTGTGTTTGTGTGTCTGTGCCTGTGTGTGTTTATGTCTGTATATCTGAGTGACTGTAAGTCTGCGTATCCGTAAATCCTTGTGTCTAGGACTCTCTGTGTCTGTGTGTACGTGTGTCTGTGTTTCAACATGTCTGCGTGTCTGCGTGACTGCGTGTCTGTGTGTCTGGGTATGTGTGTTTGTCTGTCTGTGTCTGTCTGTGTGTCTGTATGTCTGTATGTATGTGTGTCGATGTGTCTAAGTGCATGTGTGTCTTTATGTCTGTATGTCTGAGTGGCTGTAAGTCTGTGTATCTGTATTTCCGTGTGTCTGTGTGTCTATGTGTCAGCTTGTCTGCGTGTCTCCGTGACTGGGTGAATGTATGTCCGTGCGTCTGGGTGTATGTGTGTCTGTGTGTCTGTGTGTGTCGGCGTGTCTTCGAGTCTGTGTTTCTATGTGCCTGTAAGTCTCTGTGTCAATGTTTCTGTGCGTCTGTGTATACGTGGGTCAGTTTGTCAATGTGTCTGCGTGACTGTGTATCTGTGTGACTGTGTGTCTGAATGTCTGTGAGTCGGTGTGTCTATGTGCCTGAGTGTCTTTGTGTCTTTATGTCTGTATGTCTGAGTGACTATAAGGCTGTTTATCTGTGTAGCTTGTCTGCGTGTCTGCGTGATTGTGTGTCTGTGTGTCTGGGTGTCTGTGTGTTTGTGTGTATGTCTGGATGTATCTGTGTCGATGTGTCTATGAGCCTGTGTGTCTATATGTATGTCTGTCTGAGTAGCGGTAAGTCTAAGTTTCTATATGTCCGTGCGTCTGGGTATCTGTGTGTCTGTGTGTCTATGTGTACGTGTGTCTTTGTGTCAGACTGTCTGCGTGTCTGCGTGACTGTGTGTCGGTGTGTCTTCGAGTCTGTGTGTCTTTGTGCCTGCAAGTGTGAGTGTCTGTGTTTCTGTGTGTCTGGATATAAGTGACTCTGTCTGTGTGTATGTCTGTGGGTCGATGTGTCTAAGTGTCTGCGTGCCTCTATGTTTGTGTATCTGATTGTGTAAATGTATGTGTATTTGTGTGTCTGTGTGTCTGGGTGCCTGTATGTCAGCCTGTTTGTGTGCCCGTATTTCTATGTATCTGTATGTCTGTATGTCTGATTTCTGTGTTTCTATGTGTCAATGTGTCTGAGTGTCTGTGTGACTGGGTTTTAGGTGTCGGAGTATCTGTATGTCTATGTGTCTGTATGTCTGTATGTCTGTGGATCAGTGTGTCTATGTGTCTGTATGTCTGTGTGTCTTTGTATATGTGTTTCTGTAGGTCTGTATGTCTGCGTGTCTGTGTGTCTGCTTGTCTATGTGTCTTTGTGTCTGTATATTTATGCCTCGGTATTTCTGTAAGCGTGTCGGTGTGCCTATATGCATCTGTGTTTGTATGTCTGTTTGTTAGTTTTTCCCTGTGTCTGTAAGTTTGTATATCTGTGTGTCGGTGGTTCTGTGTGTCTGTGTGTCTGTAGGTATGTGTGTCTGCGATTATGTTTCTGTGGGTCTGTGTGTCTGTATGTCTGTGTGTCTGTGTGTCAGCCTGTCTGCGTGTCTGCGTGACTGGGTGTCTGTATGTCCGTTCGTCTGGGTGTATGTGTGTCTGTGTGTCTGTGTGTCAGTCTATCAGCGTGTCTGCGTGACTGTATGTCGGCGTGTCTTCGAGTCTGTGTTTCTGTGTGTATGTCTGTCTGTGTGTCTGTGTGACAACGTGTCTGTGTGACTGTGTATCTGTGTGACTGTGTGTCTGAATGTCTGTGTGTCGGTGTGTCTATGTGTCTTTGTGTCTTTATGTCTGTATGTCTGAGTGACTGTTAGCCTGTGTATCCGTAAATCCATGTGTCTGGGTTTCTCTCTGTCTGTGTGTACGTGTGTCTGTGTTTCAGCCTGTCTGCGTATCCGCGTGACTGTGTGCCTGCATATCTGGATGTATATGTGTCTGTCTGTCTGTGTGTGTCTATGCGTTTGTATGTCTGTAGGTCTGTGTGTCGTTGTGTCTATGTGCCTGAGTGTCTTTCTGTCTTTATGTCTGTATGTCTGAGATACTGTAAGTCTGTTTATCCGTGTAGCTTGTCTGCGTGTCTGCGTGTCTGCGTGATGGTGTGTCTGTGTGTTTGTGTGTCTGGGTGTCTCTGTGTTTGTGTATATGTATGTATGTATGTATGTGCGTCGATGTGTCTATGTGCCTCTGTGTCTATATGTTTGTCTGTCTGAGTAGCGGTAAGTCTGTGTATGTGTATGTCCGAGCGTCTGTGTGTCTGTGTGTCTGTGTGTACATGTGTCTTTGTGTCAGCCTGTCTGTGTGTCTGCGTGACTGTAAGTCGGTGTGTCTTCCAGTCTGTGTGTCTATGTCCTGTAAGTGGGAGTGTCTGTGTGTACCTGTGTCTGTGTGTCAACGTGTCTGCGTGGCTGTGTGTCTGTGTGTCTGTGTGTCTGTGACTCTGTCTGTCTGTGTGTCGGTGTGTCTATGTGTCTGCGTGTCCCTATGTCTGTGTGTCTGTTTGTCTAAATGTCTGTGTGTTTGTGTCTTTGTGTCTGTGTGGCTGGGTGACTGTGAGTCAGGCTATTTGTGTGCCCGGATTTCTATGTATCTGTCTGGCTGTATGTCTGATTGTCTGTGTTTCTACGTGTCAATGTGTCTGGTTTCTGGGTGTCGGAGTGTCTGTATGTCTATGTGTCTGTATGTCTGTATGTCTGTAGATCGATGTGTCTATGTGTCTGTATGTCTGAGTGTCTTTTTGTCTGTGTGTCTGTAGGTCTGTATGTCTGCGTGTCTGTGTGTCTGCTTGTCTATGTGTCTTTGTGTCTGTATGTTTGTGCCTCGGTATTCCACTATGTGTGTCGGTGTGTCTATATGCATCTGTGTCTGTGTGTCTGTTCGTCAGTTTTTCCCTGTGTCGGTAAGTTTGTATATATGTGTGTCGGTGGTTCCGTGTGTCTGTAGGTATGTGTGTCTGCCTTTCTGTTTCTATGGGTCTGTGTGTCTGTGTGTCTGGGTCTGGGTGTCAGCGTGTGTGCGTGCCTGCGTTTCTGTGTGTCTGTGTGTCTGTGTGTCTGTATGTCTGTGTGTCTGTTTGTCTGTGTGTCGGTGTGTCTGATTGTCGTTTTTTCTATGGGTCTGCAGGTCTGTCTGCCTGTGTGTGTGTCTCTGTGTCTGTATGTCTGTGTGTTTGCGTTTCTGTGTGTATTTGTGTCTGTGTGTCTGTATGTCTGTGTGTATGTTTGTGTGTGTGTGTGTGTCGGTGTGCCTGATTTTCATTTTTTCTATGTGTCTGTATGTCTGACTGTCAGCAAGTCTGGTCCTCTGGGTGTCTGTGTGTCTCTTTGTAAGTGTGTCTGTACGTATGTTTGTGTGTCGGTGTATCTGTGTGCCGGTGTGTCGGTTGTTAATGTGCCTGAATGCTTGTTTGTCTGTATGTCTGTTTCTCTGTTTATCCGTGTGCTGTGAGTTCGTATGTCTGTGCGTCGGTGTGTCTTTGTATCTGTGTGTCTGTAGGTCTGTGTGCCTTTGTGTCTGTGTGTCGGTGTGCCAGTTTATCCGTGTGTGTGAAATTTTGTGTATCTGTGTGTCGGTGGTTCTGTGTGTCTGTTTTTCTGGGTCTGGGAGGCTGCGTGTCTGGGTGTCGATATGTCTGTGTGTCTGTCTGCCTGTGTGTATCTATGTGTCTGTATGTCTGTATGTCTTTGTGTCCGTGCGTCTGTATATCTGTGTGTTTGCGTTTCTGTGTGTATGTGTGCCTGGGTGTCTCTATGTCTGTATGTCTGATTGTCGTTTTTTCTTTCTTTCTGTGTGTCTGGCTGTCTTTGCGTCTGGTCTTCTGGGTGTCTGCGTGTCTGTATGTACGTGTGTCTGCATGTCTGTATGTCTGTAGGCCTGTGTGTCCGTGTGTTTGTTCGTCTGTTTTTCCGTGTGTCTGTAGTTTTGTATGTCTCTGCGACTGCGTGTCTTGGTGTCTGTGAGTCTGGGTGTCTGTGTAACTGCTATGTGTCTCTCTGTGTATGTATATGTGTGTCTCTGGGCCTGTATGTCTGTGTGCCTGTGTGTCTGTGTGTCTGTATGTCTGTGTGTCTGTGTGTCTGTCTGCCCATGTGTGTCTGTGTGTCTGTTTTTCTGTGTGTCGGTGTGTTTTTGTGACTGTGTGTCTATGTTTCTGTGTGTCCGTATGTCCGTGTGTCTGTATCTTTGTGTGCTTGCGTTTCTTGTTATATGTGTGCGTGTGTGTCTATATGTCGATGTGTATGATTGTCGTTTTTCTTTCTTTCTGTGTGTCTGGCTGTCTGTCCGTCTGGTCTTCTGGGTGTCTGTGTGTCTGTGTATACGTATGTTTGTTTGTCTGTATGTCTGTAGGCCTGTGTGTCCGTGTGTTTGTTCGCTGTTTATCCGTGTGTCTGTAGTTTTGTATGTCTCTGCGTCTGCGTGTCTGGGTGTCTGTGAGTCTGGGTGTCTGTGTAACTGCTATGTGTCTCTCTGTGATATGTGTGTCTGTGGGCCTGTATGTCTGTGTGCCTGTGTGTCTGTGTGTCTGTATGTCTGTGTGCGTGTGTGTCTGTGTGTCTGTATGTCTGTGTGTCTGTGTGTCTGTCTGCCCAGGTGTGTCTGTGTGTCTGTTTGTCTGTGTGTCGGTGTGTTTTTGTGACTGTGTGTCTATGTTTCTGTGTGTCCGTATGTCCGTGTGTCTGAATATTTGTGTGCGTGCGTGTCTATATGTCGATGTGTCTGATTGTCGTTTTTCTTTCTTTCTGTGTGTCTGGCTGTCTGTCCGTCTGGTCTTCTGGGTGTCTCTGTGTCTGTATATACGTATGTCTGTATGTCTGTTTGTCTGTGTGTCTGTAAGTTTGTATGTCTGTGCGTCTGTGTGTCTGGGTGTCTGTGAGTCTGGGTGTCTGTGTATCTGATGTGTGTCTGTGTGTGTATGTATCTGTGTGTCTGTGGGCCTGTATGTATGTGTGCCTGTGTGTCCATGTGTCTGCAAGTCTTTGGGTCTAAATGATCAAAACGTTCAGTTAACTGATAAAAAAAACTGAATAATTCAGATCAAAAATAGTAATTGCATTTTCAATTTGAAACAGCAGATCAAAAATTAATTGCAGGTGATTTTTGAAAACATATAAAACATTGAATAATTTCCGCTGAAAAATTAGAATAACAAAAAAACTTTTACAGAAAACAAAATAGATTTTTTCTACCGCTCACACTTTTTAGTATTGTGACATCAGTTGGGTTCCTCCTGCTTTCAAAGTTTGATTATTTTATGTATCTTTGCACATAGAAACCAATCCTGCAATTTTTTAGCTAGCTCGCCACCGCTAGCCGCAATTCGTTTATATGCAATGAAGTTTTCTCACAATTGAATTGTTTGCTAATTAATAGCAACTTGAGTGCAATTAGGAAGAATCACGAGTTGGCTTGTGACTGGTACTGATAAAAACCACACAAACTTAAATTTATCTTAAACAACTTTTGGTTGCTTTCCGTTTGTTTTGCATTCCATCAATTGTTGCAACAACTGTTGATTTCTTAAACCAAGCAGTACTGAATGTGTAGGAGTTGAGCCATTTGCGAAGTATAATTCCTAAAAAAAACAAAATTAACCACAAAGTTTCCCCAATAATTCCCTCAAGAAGACTAAGTAGTAATTAATACAAACTGAAAAAAAATGCTTATCTTTTTCCTTTTCAGCTTAAACATTTCATAATTGGATTGAATGATTCAACCGCAAAATTGCTGTTTTTCACCATTTGATGGATACCATGGAAAGTTGAAGACTAAAACGAACTCTAGAAACAATGTTATGCAGATCCAAGCTAAAATAACAACCTATGACGACACAAAAAAATTGTTTCTTTCTTCCAGACACCAATTCTGACACAGCGTCAAATATTTCAAAAATTTGAATTCAGTTGCAGAGCCTTGTCGAACCGCGAATATAGACTGTTTATTACAAGATTTATGAACTTATTCCACATTTTTTCAGTAAATGCCGCTAGTAAAACTAACGATAGCAACGGTACCAGTCTTTCAACTATGAAAAAAAAACTTTTCACAAAGCAATTGGTCAAGTTATATAGCAGCTCAGCGTTTCTTCACTGAAAATTCAAAAAACGAACCAACCAAATTTCGAATGAGATGATCTCATTTTCTGGGAAAATTTGATGCTCAAAAGAAAAGCAGTGGATGATCTCTTGTTAGAAAAATCTCAAAAAGAATCAACCAATGTATACTCGTCAAAAAATGTGTATGTTATAAAAAAAATTTTTTGCTATTCATGATGCGTTGAATGTCGAGAAAACCATGATTCACTTGAACATTGAGATACTTCCTGTCGCTTACGGTGTTCTAGAAAAAACACAACCTGAAAACTAGTAGAACACATGCTTAAGACAATCCACTATTTTGCTTTAAAGGAGGGCGGGTAATTAGATAATTTTTTTGCCTAAAGTTCTTCCTTGTCAACCGTTTCATCTTTCAAAAAAGGAACTCTGATAGAAGTCCTTGGTAAACTGATAATTCTTATTTAATTGTCGGAAAAAGGTGGCCAACATCTATACCAGAAGGCTTTTTTCTGTGCTGTGAAATTTGCGATTCTATGCAAACAAATTAAAAACATTATAATTTTTAGGTAAACAAATACTTAATTTTGATTTAAAAAAATTTGCAAAAATTTATCAAATTTTCTTGTTTCGAACCTTGATGTGTGCAAACAGGAGCAGTATAATATATATAGCATGAGTAAAAATATTAACCCCCAGACTTACAGCGATGTCATGAAAAGTTGAATTATGCGCCAACCCATCCATCTATCAGAAAATTGATCAATCATAACAATCAATCATACAGTCATCTATCCAACCATTCATCCTGTATTTCAACCATCCATCCATATAGCCAGCCTCTATCAAATCATCCATTCGACCATCAAGGCATCAAAATCTGGTCCATCCAGCCACAATCAAGCAAGCCATTCCTTTAACTAGACAGTCATAGTCTTTGCACCAATCAGCAATCAGTCCAGCTATCCATCAATAGATTAATCACGCACCCGTCTAAGTTTTCAGCGTGTCATTCATATATCTATCCAACCCGCTACCCATTAAGACATCAAGCAATCTAACCAGCAACCCACCCAGCCATCTATCGTCCATCTGTCTATCCAGCAATCCATCCGTCTCTCCAGCCCTCCGTCGGTCCGTCAATCTACTTGTTCATCGACTCAATTATCCATTAGGTCATTTATCCATCAATCCATCCAGGCCTCAATTCTTTCATCGCTCGGTTCATCCATTTATTCAGTGCATTCGAGCAAATTTGGTTCTAGCCTATACAATTTTCAGTTTTTAAATAGGTGGTATGTATAGATAACCTTAGTTATACATAGGGATCATTAGTTTTTAGTAGGAATCGTTAGTTATACATAGAGTTTATTGATTAAAATTATATTTTAAAGGTTATAGAAAAGAATCAAAGAGTTACATAGAGAGAAGTAGTATTTTATGGGGATATTTAGATAAGCATAGGGACTGTTACTTAGACGTAAGGATCAATAGTTGTACATAGGGACCATATTTTATATTCAGAGGTCATTAGCTATCACAGAGATCATTAGTTATATATCGAATTCATCAATTATACATAGAGATCATTAGTAGTACATAGGGATTATTAGTTATACGTGGGAATCTTTAGCGATCATTAAGAA
The DNA here is from genome assembly GCF_963678635.1 of Symsagittifera roscoffensis. Taxonomy (NCBI): domain Eukaryota; kingdom Metazoa; phylum Xenacoelomorpha; order Acoela; family Convolutidae; genus Symsagittifera; species Symsagittifera roscoffensis. Next base: position 34,871,839 of record NC_087068.1, read on the forward strand.
GGCGTATGGAGAAAAAGTTATACACAGGGGTAATTTTTCATGCATAAGGATTACTAGTTATACACAGAGAGCTAAAGTTTTTATAGGAACAACTAATTATAATACAAAAGCACCATTTGTAATATATAGAGATCATTAGTTGTGCACAGAGATCCTTAGTCATGCGTAGAAATAATGAGAAATCATCTACTCTCAATGAAGAAATGAAAAAAAATTAGTTTTAAACTTCAAAAAAAAAATTTAAAAAAATTGAAAGAAAAAAATTTGATAATTTTTTGTATGGAAATTTTTTCGGTTATACTTTCTTATAGGGACCAATGGGATACCTACATAATGCATAGGGACTAGCTGTTGTCGTTGAAAACAGGAGGAAAGTTGGTTGTCATATATTACATGGTGAGATGACCATTACGAATGATACCTAATGGTGATCCATAGATGACAACCCTCCATCCTAGTATACTATATCCATACTACTGATATTGCTTCATTGATTCAATTATTGCTCTCTTATTTCAAATATTACACAATGTTTCAAAATTAGCACTAGTTTTTCAAGTATGGCAAGAAAACATACAGCACACAAATTTTTTTCGTAAATGGTTTGCAGTAACTATGATTATACGGAAGTTTCAATGTCATTGTAGGCCCCTTGATATGTTGTTAGCAGTGATATTAAAGTTTTTGCCAGAATTCAGTATCGTTTTTTTCATCATGCGCAGAAAGTGTTAAAACTGGATTAAAATCCCCCCTCAGGGATTCGACCATCTGCCGACCCAAAGGCAGGGGGTCAAAATTCCCCCCTTTGTTTTTTTTGAGATATCTATTTTTTGTGGAAGACCTTAAAAATTTTCTGCAGGCGCCTTTGGCGCCAATATATACTAATTTTGAGGGGGGTGGGGGTCGCGCCAAAAAAACGGGATTCTTTGGCCAAAAATTTCCCAAAAGTGCCTAAAAACACTGATTTTGGCCTTTTTTCAAAAATTTGCATGTGGCGCAGAGAATTTGGGTCTTTATAGTGATTTGGAAGCCCTGAGAAAATCAATTTGGTCGACCTAAAAAAAGGTTGACAATATTTTCGAATTTTTTTCGAAAAAACGCCCCCCCCCCCCCCCTCTCGAGAACCGCGCCTGGGTATATAGTCAAAATAATTGCAAGCAAAACAAGCTTCCTGTTTGCTATTATGAAAAATGTGGATTTGAAAGAGGAAAAACTTTTTTGCAGAATAATTCTTCATCGCACAAACTTTAGGATACGGTACACGGAATGAGTAAAGCGAACTGGAGATTTGCTTCAGGAAATTGTTTCTAAGGTAACTCAAAATTAAGATTAAAACTCTGATCGAGGCCAAAGAATCATTAATTAGGGTTCAGCAATGAATTTGACTTAAATAACTGTGGCCGTATTCTGGACAACTAACGCTCGTTCCTTATTAACTTCGAATAATACTGATTAAAACATCGATTTTCCATTTGATCCAAGGATAAGCCTTGATGATCAGAAATTTAGATTTAGTTTAGTTTTACTTAAAGATCCAAGTGAAGCCTTGATGATCTGCTGTTATGAATGAAATTAATTTAAGTTAAAACAAGGTTAAACCTTGATAGTTGTTCGATAAAAGGTTAAATTAAAAATGTTAAGTTTTTAATTTTGATGTCAGTCAGTTTTTGAGATTTGCTGGTATATTTTAGGTGATGAAGCTGGGATGAAGGAATGATTTATATATACTAACAGTTTATGCTTTATACTAACATATTTTCGTACTTTTATATTCAATAAACATTTTTTTCAAGATGTTTTTAATTTACTGCAGATTTTTCAAGGAGAACGACTAGTGTTGTTTTTATCGGTCGTTATTGTATAATTAATAGGTTTAATAGGTGTATAATTAATAGGTTTCTTCAAAACTTTAGGTCAGTAAATGAACTTTTAAATTTACTGCTGGAAGTATTCTAAATATAAAAGTTTGATCTGGTTTTTGTCGTACAATCATGAAATCGATTGGTAGATTTCTTCCTAATCGTACGTCGTCTCTTGTCCGAGGTCTTCTTCCAATACCGGGTAGTTCTCGTACTGTTCTGAAAATTGGCTCTGATCTATTGAGTCTCTGATCTATTGATCTATTGAGACATTTCTACTAAACTTTTGTCCTATAACATTTTTAAAATATTGTATTTGTCTAATTCTAATCCAATTTTCTGGTTAATGTTTCTAATCTAAGTTTATTAAGGTCTTGTTCGAGACTTTTGGTCGCACCAGATAATTTTATTTTTTGATTTGGTAAATTCATAGAGTAATTTCAGATAAGGTACACCATCTGCTCGTCACACTATCTTATTTTCGGCCGGACAGATTTGTGCAACTTCTTAGTCAAATACAAACTTAATCTTTTTCTTATATCTCCTAGTCTCAATAGACCTAATGTACACCGGTTTATGCAAGTTAGTTTCCAGAATGAGAACAACTGTTTTCTAAGTTTAATTAAAATTGCTCTGGTGCTGAAACTACAAGTAGTTTCAGCACTTACAAATAAGTGGGTTGTTAGTTTGATGGAGTTTTATAGGTTAGTATTCAATTTTTTATAGAGATAAATTATCAGAATAATATCCAATAATTAATTCTAGATCAGATCTGGTTCCACCCATCCGGGTCGTACAGATTTTTAGTTCTTCAGTGTTCTACTGTAGTGGATGATGTATCATGGTATGTTCCTTTACAAGTTGCGAGCATGTTTTTTCCGATTAGGAAGAAGGGAAGTTATCACGATTGTTTCGGGAGATCGTATCATGATTTCTGATCGGTTGTGATGAGTTTTGATTTGTTTTATTAGAGAATAGCGGTTCGGATCTCGAATACATCTCGTTCGGATGTGGCATGTAATTTGAATTTGGATGAAGTGCCTGGCGACTTGGATCTGTATATATACATGAACATCGAGATGGCCATTGTTCTGTTTAAATGGGTTTCCTTTGTTGCGATGCCAAGTCGTACTTTAAATCTTTTGAGTTCAGTGACTGTAAGCAGCATGTCGGGTGTGTTTTGCCATTCCGTAATTGGAGTGTGATTGGTTTGCCAAGTTCCTTGCGGCTCGTCTTTGGGCTGTATGTAATCTTGTACTGCATTGTATAATTTACATATACAAATATTTTTTAATTTTGTTTCTAGTTATGATCTTGTTTTATTTTTTATCGCAAAAGCATTCTTGTTTAGTTCGGTTATTTTTAAGATTTACTCATCCTTGAGTAACTCTCGTCAAAATAGAGTGTGGGTCACAAAGCATGGATGTAACACGGTGGGTTAGGCTGGCTATAGAGCATGCTCAGGACGTCCTCTCTGGTGGATTAGGCCAGGAGTGGAGTATAAATTCATGCTCTCTTTTTTGGAGGGTCCTTTTTGTGTTCAACCTTTTGTGCCTTTTTTATAACTGATTTTTTCCTTTTTGTCTCGGTTATGTCCTTTTCTTCAAAATTCAAATCGTTTGTTTTGGGTTTGTTTTTCGACTTCTTTGTGTTTTGTTCTTTTGTGTCCAGACTTGAAAGTAGTCTTCAAAAGAACCATTTATGCAGTTCTAAGCTGGTTTTAACCCAATTTGGGTACCCTGGTTTTCCTTTTTTTGTGGTGTTTAAGAGGCTTGCTTTGGTTAGTTTGGATAATTATATAATTCTTTTCAAACCGGGTTAAAGGGAAGTTTGAAATGTGTTAAAACTGGTTAGAGTTGTTATCAGTGAAAGTTAAAACCTAAATTTTTTATTTTAAGCAATTTTTTGTGGGCGAGCTATGCGATGCGATAGGATTTTGGGCGAGTGAAGATTTAAAACTATAAAGAAGCGTCTTTGAAAATGTTAGTACGGTTTCAATTTTATAAGCTATTTTTTATTAATTTACTACTTAGAAATTAATATTTTCACGGCTATATTTGGGGGGTTGAAGTTATCAATTTATTTTCATTTGATTAATAACTATTGTATATGGGGAAAAAAATTAAATATCAATTTTTTGCTGTTTTTAGGGGTAAATTTTACTGCTTCATTTATTGTAATTGGTTAAAATAAAATAATTATTCTAGAAAAAAGTTTTCTGTTTTTTGTTTCGTTTTTCTTTTTTGTAGATGATTGATGATTGTGCCTTAGTATCTTTAATGCAATAAGTGAAGTTAAGAAAGAATGGTGAGGTATATTTGGAGTTAATGTATTGATATCTGTGCTAAATTTGTCGTGCTGGTGTATTATGAGTGTGATGATGTTGGATGAACATATAGTAAGTATAGGCGTGTGTCTGTTTAGTTCGCAACATGATGTCGTGTGAACAGTGCAAATCACGTTCTTTGAGTGTGAGGAAATGAAAGGTTAGTGAGAAGTTGTTTAATTTGTTAAAATATGAATGATAGGCTTGACTATCACGAAGTGCTGCTGAAATGACGTGGTCGTGTTTTTTATCTAATTATTGAGGGTGAAAACGTATGTGTTTTTATGAAGAATTTTTCTGTTAGTTGTGGTGTAGCAAATTTATTGTCAATCAGAAAGGTGTCTCCGTTTGGTCTTTGGATTTGATGGTCGTAGTGATCGATGTAAATTTCGTTAGTTTTGGGTGCGGTGAATCTGACAAGTGACTGTTTATATCCGATTTGTGTAAATTGTTTTGGAGTGAGTGCTGTTGTTAAAAGGTAGAGTTGAATGCTGCCTTGTTCATTATCATTTGGGGTGTTATATAATGGTAGTGATAGTAGATTAGTGAAGTGATTAAATGATGTCCAAGAAAGTGTTGGCTATAATACGTGCTCATTAACACATTTAGGGTGTTCGCAATTAGGGTCTGAATGAAAGTAGGTGTATTGGGGGAAAAAGGAGAAACATATTTGAAGATGATCTTAAGTGTTAGTGTGGAGTGGGTGATAAAAAATGTTCGTGGGTGAGAGGGAATTGGAGTATTGGGGAATTTCCCTTTGAAGGTTCGATAGGCTCGGTTTGTACTAGATGAGAATGTATTTGACGAGGGAGTTGGGTTTGGTGAAGAGCTGTAATTTGAAGAGGGAGTTGGGGTTGATGGATTTTGATGATATCATGGATTGTGAGAGTTGGTGAATGGTTAGTGTCTGAGGGTGCTGTAATTGTTGCTAAAGTGTGATAAAGTTGTGTATTTATTTTTTTGTCTGATGGTTTACTGGTCAAAGGAGAATATGTGGGTGTTACCTTGGAAATAGAGGAGGGAGTGGAAGGAGGTTCAAATCTTATTTGGGAGTAGAGGCGTTGAAAAGGAGGTTAGGAAAATGTAGATGGGCTGGGTTCGGAGCTGCCAAATTTGTCAGGGGTGTCGAGATCTGAGTTATTAAATTGGTAATTAGTATTATATACAGTGGTGGTTGAATTTGTATCTGAATCTATGCCGGATAAGTGTTATCATGAGGTGATTCAGGTGGAGGGAAAGCAAAAAGTGGTATGACGGGGAGGTTGCTTTGAAGTTTGGCTGGGTAGGAAGTTGAGCGATGGAGTGATCCAACTTGGCGCCTCATCGTGGGCTAAAACGATGGTTGTTCAGAGAACGAAAAAAAGTGGTATGTGGTTGTTCTATAATTTTTTCGTATGTGTCTTTTATATTGGATTGTTCAGTTATTATGTGTTGAAATGGGATTTGTGGGTAATTAGATCTTGAAGATATGAGGTCTGTCAGAGCTATGGTACTGAAATTTCGTGGTACTAATGATAAAGAATGGTTACGGTTTAGGCTTTGTAATTGTAGTGCCGTAGGCGTTGTATTCGTATTTTTTTGTGAGTCGTCATATGTGTTTGGTGTTGTTGATAGTTTGGTGTTGTGTTCTTGCTTGTTTGTTTACTTGTGTGTTTTGCGCATGTATTGTAGATTCCTTTTAGCAGAGAGAGAAAAATCCAAGAAATTTAAATATTGAGTATAATATAGCCAATCTTTCTAAGATGTAGTAGGGCAATCCTAGAAAGGCAAGAAGTTCGTTTTTCAAATTTTTAATATTGAAAATTTTTATTGGTGATTTATCTTGTGGTCTGTGTTTTACGTAGACCAGGTATGTGGTGTTGAATGTCGGATTTAGAGTATATGCCGATCGATTGTAATCCGATATTTGGATTGCGGGCAATATCTCTAATGCTTTCTGGTGAAAACTTTTTTAATGGTTGCATAAGTGTAGGGTATGGTGTGAGAAGGTAGTATTTATCTTCGTGAGAATTCAATTGTACTACAGTGTGGCTGTTGTCTGATCCACATGGGACTGCTGTATCACAAAAATAAGTTCTTCAGGAAGGTGCATCAACAAAAAGTACTTTAATTTTATAGAACATTGGGGTTCTTTTATAGCATCTTTTTTCTTCAAAAACATAAAATGGTGATTTTTTTGGTACAAGTGTAAAACAAAAGTAAATTTCCTTCGTAGTCAGTAAAATTTGATCTGTTACCTGATAATAAATATCCTGCATAAGGAATTTTGAGCACTGCTAGTGCAAGTGATTGTAGATTTTGTGTTCTTTGAAGTTCGCATAATTGCTGTAGTGCTTCAAGTTCTGTTAAATACGTTTCTTGAAAAATTCTACTGATTGTATAGTCTAGTTTCATGTATAGATGTATGTCAAAATGAATTGCGCCAAAATGAGTGTTGTTCATAAGTGATAGTTTTTGTAAACGCTTACTGTTTTTGTCTTGTGGTTTTGTTTTTCCCTCAGTGTTAACTGTGTTTTTAGAAAGTGTACTGGGATGTATGAATTTTTGTCGCTGGTTGAGTAATTTGTTGCATGGGGATTTATGATTAATTTTCCTGTATTCATGTTAAAACCTTGCTCGTTTTGACAAGAATTTCTGAAAATTGCGTTTTATGAAGTGGTTTGTTGTATTTACATAAAATTCCGTTTCTGTGTAACTTTGGAAACGTGTCAATTCATTTGCCATATTATTACCGTTTCTAATTTTATAATTACTCTGTCTGATTTTTTCAGGGCTTACGTCTTCATAAGAGATTGATTCAATAAAAAATCTTTGTTGAATTTTTATCATTCTAGCGTGTATTTTTTCTACTTGAAATGTGGTACATGTGTCTTCAGGAAACCAAAAAATTGTTGCTTGTGTTCGTGTAGTTGGATCGCTGTATCTTTGGTCATTTTGATTTTGCAAGAGAGTCTGATTCCTTAATAAATTATGGTGTCAGTTTTAAATCGCGTGTTAATTGTACTTTTTCAAGCTGAATTTTCCAATCAAAAAACATTATTTCTTGGTACCCTTTATTTTTATTGTCTGCTTTACAATTTGAGGGATTATTTATTCCGATGTGTGGTATGCAATTTTCTTAATAGAGATCGTAAGTTATTCTTCCATGTGCGCCTTGGGAAGGAAATTTGTCGTCTAGTTTCATATGACCTTGGTATCTTTCAAGTTCGGCTTGCTGTGCAGAGTCTGGAAAAGCTTGAAAGTTTACCAATTTTCTGTTTGTGCCTTTGTCTGATGTAATTTTTAATGGGCTAAGTTCGGTTTTACAATCATCAGGGCTGAGATGAAAAAATTTTTCAATAATACTTTGGTAGAAAAAATCACGATCTAGTCTCTTCTTATTTCCGTTTGAGACTTGAGAACAATGTACTTTATTTTCGGAAATTGTCGCTGTGAATTTGTATCCTGAATTTATAGTGTTGTAGCTCGTGCATTTGAGTAAAGGGTAGCTATTATATTTGTTGGTTCTACAGCTTATGTTTCGGATTCGCATTGAGTGAATTGATTTATTGCATATTTATGTTATGTTTTTTGTTTATTTTCTTTACAGTCATAGCGTGTGACTAGTAAATCCTGGGGTCCTGATCGGGAGAAGGATTGTTATGATCAGATTCTGAGAAATTAAGAAAAAGAAGGGTCTGGAAAGTTACTATCTTTAGAAGATTCATGAGTATGATAGTCCTGAGTATGGATTAGATATCCAATTCTCTTTTTTGTGTACCTGTCGTATTTGAAGATGGTTTCTGTGGTTATAAATGAGAGAGGTGAAGATTGAGCTGTTATATTTGCGGGGATGGGCTAGGGGTAAAGGATGTTGAATTATATTAATTAGTCTTACAGTGATTTCAAATTTTAGAGTCAGATTATCCTGTGTAAGTATTTGTATATTATGATCTTGTTTATCTTTGTGGAGGTCTTGTCGGTATTGCAATCTGTTTAGTGCCCAGTTGTGTAATCTGTTATTTTCGTGGTGCTGACTAAAAAATAGAGGGGGTGCTACGAATAAATTCCAGTCTAATTGTAGCGGTATGTTAATGGTTGAATGTTCTCGATATCTAGCGTCGAGATTTGTAGGAAAAGATGGAAGAAATGGTGCTTGTGAGATTTGACTTAAGGAAGGGGTTGAGGGGAGTGGAAGTGTTTCTGGTAGTGACAAAGTTGTTTCAGATGAAACGTCCATTTGATCGTTCACTAAGTTTGGTTCACTTTGAGTGAAAACTTGTGTCATCCAATATGGGAGATGCTCTGTAGTAGCTGCGGGATTGAAAGGATTTTTTTTCGAATTTCTTCAGATGTAGGGGTTGAACCTAAATAATTTGAGGAATGTTTGATGTGTTTTGTTGTGATGCGGTCTGGCAGTACTTTGAATTTTACTACTGGAGTCTATAGGATTTGCTATTGGTGAATGAGGTATGTTGAATTGAACTCTGGGGTTTGCAAATTTCTATTTCGTCTTGGTTGTCTAATTTGTCTGTTTAGTTCGAGCGTGTTTTGATCTTGACTTTGGTGTCTTGCTATATTAAGATCTTGTTGAAGAGTAGGGTATATATTATATACTGGTTTGTAGTATGGTTCGCTTAGTGGTGCTTGGCGAATTACTGGTTCTAGTGGTTCGGACAATCGTGCGTGTCTTTCTTCAAATGTATATGGATTGTCTTGAAAAAAGATGCGTGTTGATGATTGAGGGGTTGTTTGTTTGATTATTTGTTGGTGTTGATGGAGATTCTTGGGATGTTGGTGGTGGGGACTGGTGTGGGGTTGTTGATTAGCAATTTTGGAAAAATTTTTAAAATTATTTATTTACGAAGAAGTTTTATGTTTATTGTAATATACTTCGATGAAAAGGATTAAAATCATCATTGCTAATGCAAAAATTATGGTAGCCTTTTTTATGCATTTGCGTATTGTCATTATGAGGGAAATATGGAGGAAATGTGAGAATTATTATGAGGGAAATGTGAGAAATTTTATAAGAAGAAGAAAAACATCTGTACTACTGAATAGATATTGGAACATTTAGATGGTTATTGAAAAATCGTACGTGAAGAGGTGTTCGAGGAATTTGAAAACTAATGTAGTAACATAAAAAATGATGAAGAACTTGCAAAAATTATCAGGATGAGGATGAAATTCTAGGCTATTGGCTATTAGGATTATACAGAGTTTGGAAAAAACTTGAAATGATCGAAAAAAAACTTTGAAAGTATATCTTGAATATGGCTCATTGTTTTTGAAAGAAGCCTTCGAAGGAATGATTTGTTCCGTCGAATTATTTATTATTTTTTGAGGCTAAATTAGAGAGTGGTCGGATTATGTATTAGTTTTTTGACAAGTGAGTTGGTTTTTGGCAATTTTTGGTGAAGGGAAGTTTTGAGGGCTTTTAAGGGTCTTCCTAGTTTTGTTTTCATTTATTGGATGATTGGGGGTACCTAAGAGATATTCGTACTTTAGGCTAAATGATCGTGTCCATTTTGTTCTTTAGGCTAATTTAATCTTTTTGCTTAAGAGAGTTTTGAGGTCTAAGTTGGAACAATTTAGTTGATCTTTGTTTTACTTGATAGGGGGGGGGGTTGTAATATTGCGATTTTGTTTATTTCAGCTGTCAATGTTTAGCGGTTTGCTTATTTCTGACCTGGAGGTTTTTCAGTTATAGTTAGAGATACGCTTGAAATAGATTGTTTGTCGGCTTAAGAAGTCGTGTCAAAAATAAGGTGATGATTCGAAAAGGTTTCAGCATGAATTTTGAGAAAATGTACGGGTATTTGAAAAATCTTTCAAGAGGTGAAAATGTTAATAAAATTTAAACTGGTTTATGAAATTCGACTTCTTTGGTGGTGGCGACTGGTGTGGGGTTGTTGATTAGCATTTTTTGAAAAAGCTTTATTTACGAAGAATTTTCATGTTTATTGTAATATTCTTCGATAGTAAAGGTTTGAATGTTTGTTTTATAATCTCGAATGTTTATAACATCTGGAATGAATGTTTTATAATCTTTTCATAGCTGATTTCGAAGTCGCGATGATTTTTTATATTGAGATTTTTCTTTTTGATCTAGTGGTAGAATTTTTTCTTCTAATTTTCGATTTTTTCTTTCTGTTTATTTTATCTTTCTGTTGACTAATTTTTGAGATGTTTGTTTGTTAAGTTGTTTTTTGTTTTTTTTTTGTTCTAATGGTTTTTGGATAGAATTCATATCAGTGTTTTGGTTTTGATTGTAGTCGGAGTTATTATGAATAACTCTGAGTCCTGTGAAGGAGTATAATTGGGTCAGTTCGCGAAGAGCGTACTCCTTCGGATAATAAGGTAAAAGATTGTTTCGGTGTTGAACAATTTCTTTTTTGTTTAGGTCTATAAACGTGTATGTTACATCAGTGGGTTTATCAATTATTTGATATTGTCCTTATCGGATTGCTTGTAATTTTTCAGAATTTCCTTTTTGTGTTGTAAAGTTTGGAATTAAAACCTATGTTCCGATTTTTAAGTTTGTAGCTGGTGTGAATCGATAATTTATTTGGAAATTAATATTTTGTCTCTGTAATAATTTTTTTGTTACTCTTTGATAAATTTATTTATGTTTTTTCTCTGTTTAAAATCCATTCGGTGTGTGTACCGGAAGCTAATTTTGAAAAATATGGATGATGAAAGTGATCTTCATCGTGAGTATGTAGTGGTAGATAACACATTGATTCCTTAGTGGGTTCACAAGAACCTTGCGTATTTTTTGAAATATTTGCTCTGAACATTTACGGTTTTTGTGATTTTTGGTTGAAAACCATTTAATAGGTTGACGATTCTAAAGTTGTTCTGATTTGTGAATTATAAGATAAGGGGAATAGTTTTACATCTGTTGACCATTCAGTATATCGTGTGTCATTTCCGTTAATGATACATCTGAGATATTCTTGTGATGAACGGTTCATGCCTTTGACTAATCCATTAGTCCAAGGTGCATGAGATGTACGTGGTTTGTGTTTAGTATTATATAAGTGGCATAGTGTGATAGTTTCGTTGTTTACAAATTCAGTGCCATTGTCTGTAACAAGGATTTCGGGTAATCCGAACTTTGCTATCCAGTGTTAACAAAATGTTGTATATTCACAAAAAGCATTACAATGGGGTACTGGATTAAGTGCTACGGAAGGTGTAAATGCGTCGACTATGAACATTCTATATGAGTTTCCTTCTGAGGATGGTGATATTGGTCCTTTTGTATCAAATGAAAATCTTTCATTGAAGTATAGATTTTGTCCTTTGAAAAGTTGTTTTCTGCTGTTTGTTTTTGGTTTGGCTAAGGTTTGTTTAATTGGCATGTTATACAATCTTTGCAGAATACTTTAATCCCAATTGGTGCTTCTGCAAAGTAAAATTTTTGAATGAAATTGGAGTATGTTTTTTCTGATCCTCAGTGTCCTTTAGTGTGAAAAGCTATAACTAATATGCTTAAAGGTAGACAAGGTACATTGAGATCAGATGTTTGGTATTCTAAAATATCTGTATTCTCGTTGATAGAGGTATTATTAAACTTTTTGAAATATCTAAGAAGGGTTTTATTTCCTAGAATGGCGAGATCGGCTTTAATTGGTTTGATTTTATATTTGTGCCGAGATTTTAATTGTCTAATAAATGGGTCAAGTTTTTGATGTTTCTGTAATAATTCGAGTGTTATTTTTTCTGTTATTGGGAAAAAAGTTTTCAATTTCTATTTTTGATAGAGGTATTGCATCTAGAGGGTCATGGAGGTTAAAGACTTGGATTATTGTATATTCTGAGTCATTATTTGGTAGGCCTGATAAATTTATTTTTTATTTTAGGTTTTCTTCTTCTATTAGAGGGAATAAATCTGATTGGTACAATTTTTAATTGATTGGTTTTTGCTGTGTTTTGTTTTTAATCCATGATGAATATGGTTTTAGTTTAAATGTAGATTTTGCAAGTAGATCTACCTCGTAGTGATTGTTTTGACCATCTAAACATAGTGGAAAATGTACTACATTAACCTGTGACTGGTCTATGTCAATTTTATTGCATATTTGCATTGTAATCTTGGTGAAATTTTATCTTTTGCAAGCAGCAATTTATTATTTTGTGGTATTTCGACTGCTGTTTTCTTGATAATAATTCAGGTTGTGTAATTCTACTAAGAGTATCGGGTAGTGCACGGTTTTTTACTGCTGTCCAAACTATGCGTAAAATTGGGAACTTCATTAAAGTTAGTTGAAATCTATAAACTCTATGGTTTGGGTTTGATTTTGTGTAAAAAGGAAAATTATGGATTTATGATCTGTAAACAAAACTGTTGGATGTTTTGATTCAAGTATTAAAAATTCATATTCTGTGATTGTATATATTATGGCTGTGCATTCTCTCATAAGGGTGGAGAGTCTAAGTTCAGCTTGTGTGAATAGTCTAAAATTTGCTGAAATGAGGTTCCTTTTACTTGTTCCGTTATGAGATTTTAACAATGCTGCACCGATGCCAAAGTTAGAGGCGTCGCACATGGCATAAAGTGGTTGGTCTGGATCTGGAATAGTGTTTGGTATTTGTTCAGTGAAAGAGTTTTGTTGTCTAAGTACTTGGGTATAACTACATTTTTAATACGTATTCACTTAAGAAGTTTAACATTCCAAGAAATTCTTGAATTTTTTTATTGGACGGTGGTTGAAGTCTTTGGATTGCATCTATGTGAGATTGTAATGGAGTGATAGTGTTTCTTTGTATAATATGTCAAATAAGTTTTACAAGTGTTAGAAAAATGTGATTTATCCGGGGCTGCTTTTATGTTTTCGTGTAGTAATATCTGATGATAATTTTCTAAGACAATGAACATTTCGTCATTTGTTTGTGATTGCATAAAAACATCGTCTAAATATGTGATTGCATATTTATTGAGTAAAATTTTTAATCATGAATGCTGAGAATGCTGCTGGTCCTATGGAAATTCCATAGATTATTCTATTGAAATCTTATTGCTGATTTCCAATAACGAATTAAGTTAATCGTCGTGATTTTTCGTCTAACGGCATTTGATTAAATCGCTAATCATATCTGCTGTTGTGAAAAATTTACCGTTTGTTTTTGTGGGAATTACTTGAATTGTTGCAATAGGCCAATTACATTTAGATTCATCAATGAGTGAATTGAGGTATCTTGCATCTAGATTTGTTTTCAATGATTCTCTTTTTGCTAAAATGATAACGGGTTTTAAAATGTTTTACCTTTTGACTGTTTTTTTTTATTTTCTGGAGAACTGATTTCTTATTGTTCTAGTGTGTCCAGTAATCGGTTATTTTTGTCTTGTAACTGAATTATGACTTTATTTACTCGTTGTTTTTTGAAAACTGCATCAGGTTTTAGAGGTTAATCTAGTGACGAATTTTTTTTTCCAACTTCACATTTAGAAGTTGCGTAATTTTTTGGGTATTTCAATAGTAAATCAGCTAATTGTTCAAATTCTTTTTGTGTTATTTGAGAGTGTTGAAAATTGAAAGTTGTTAAGAATTTTTGTGTTTCTTCTGTGTATTTTGATACTTGAAATGTATGTTTAAAGCGAGGTGTTTTTGTGAGTGAGTCTGAGTTTTGTTTCTCCTAATTTATTATATTTTTATCGATAACACTTCGTCAAGAATTGTTGATTGACATATATTTAATAGTTGTAAAATCTTTTTTACTCTTTACGCTACATCATTTATGGGAAAAATTGTTGCGTTAGTTTCACAATAACCTAAGAGTCCTAGAGGTAGGGTTACTTTATATGGAGAATTGTTATTTACATCATAGGAGATCATGTCTGATTTTGAGTTTTTCATGTATTTGATAAACGAAATTGTTACTTGGAAAATTTTTTGAATTGGTCTGAATTCAAGGTCAGACATATAGAGATGTTCTTTATTTTTTTCTTTATCGTATTGGTGAACTTGTTTGATTGAGAATTTATAAAATAACGTGCCAGGGGTTTCAGTTGTTTCCGTTCCTGATTGTAAATAATGTAAAATTTGGAGAAAAATGGTGGCTCTTTGTTTATTCTTTGAAAAAATATTAAAGCTGTGTTTTTCATTCTGGTGTATTTATCTTTTTTATGGATTCTGCTGTTTAAGATATTTATAGTTTGAATATATTTTGTATTAAATGGGATTCCAGTACTTTTATGTTCTATATCTGTGATTTGTTTAAATTGTTTGCTCAAAAGTTTATTCTGTTCCTTTTTTCGAGTGGGAAAAAGGAAGAGTTGGGTTTATCCATAATTTGTTCAGGTTGATCCTTGTGCTATTGCTAGCCTGCTTGTTGTTTTGAAGGGTGTTATTTTTGGATGAAAATTTTTATTTCATTCCAAGTAGGGATGTTAATGGTGTTTGATTCCGCTCGGGAATCTATTAAAAACCAATTTCAAGGTCTGGTGTTTGAAGTTCTTTGCATTTTGGACATTCTAAAACGAGTGGGGTTTTCCAATTTTTTTCTTTTGGTAATTGCATTTCCTCAGCTATATTTTGGTAAATGTTTTTTGTGCTTGAACATTCTGTGGGTTTTTCTTCTGTTATTTCTTCTACTATTTTTTCTATTGTCTTGTTACTGCTTATAGGTCTTGTATGATAATTTAAGGGGAAGTGATCATAATTTTGATAGATATGGGAATGTATTGGTTGTTCGTATATAATAGTGTCGTAATCGTTTTCAACTTGTATCATATTAATTGAAATTGCATTGTCTGTGTCACTTTCACTGTCTGTGGTTTCGCATTTTATGTGATTTAATTGCAATTTTCTGCTTTCGATATTATCAAAACTAGGGGTGTCTATTTGAGTTTCTTCAGTTGTTTGTACTTGATTGATTTGCCTTTGATTATTAGGTGCACTACTTCTATCGTTTTGTTAATTTCTATTTCTTTTATATGGAGAGTTTCTAGATAGATCAACTGAGTGATATCTTTTTCTAGAATTTGAATTGGAACTGGTATCAAACGAAAATTCAGGTCGGTTTGAATTTGATCTTGAATAGTTATTTCGATACTGATCGTTTCGACTGTTTCGTCGACTATATCTGTTTTGTGAGAAATTTCGTGAACTTCTTTGGTTTGGTGATCGTCCTCGATCATTCGGATTATAATTTGATTGTTTTCTAGAGTAATTTGAGTTATTTGGAAGAGTTTTTCCTGAACTATTATCACTATGTATGTTTTTGTTGGGAAAATTTTGATCCTTTTCTATGTACTGATGAATCGATTTATTTGGTTATTTATAATTTTGTGGTTTATTTTGATTGTCTTGTTGTTTCTGTCGGCATTCGGCAATGCTGTGTCCGTATCATCGGCAAAAATTGCACCATTTTTTGATTAATGGTTTACCTTTAAAGTTTGGGTTTTTCTCGTAGATGTTTGAGATTTCAGTGATTTTTTTTCAGATACTTCTATATCGGAGTCATGAATTTTGTTTATTTGTGAAGTAGTGGTTTTGATGTTGTTGACATTTTGTAGCTTTAGGTTTTCTGTTTCTTCTAATTTTATAGTGATCTCTGCTTGTTCTAGTTTATCTACTAGGTTCCTAAAGTCTAAATCTAGTTCTCGGGTTGAGGAAGGATGTGATGCTCTCTTTTTTTTGCTAATTTTTGTAATTGAGGTGTTAGAGTCATCATTAAGGGTTCTGTCACCTTTGTATTTTCATAATCATGGGTTTTGAGTGAATATGCTTTCAAGACTAATATTTCAATTCTTACTGCAAGTTGTTTAATTGTTTCATTTGGTAGTCTACGAATTTCATTGCATAAAACTCTTTGATGTTGTTTGTTTCTTTCAGAATCAAATTTTTTTGAGAATTCTTGTGTGAATCTTTTCCATTCTGATTTTATTTTCACAGGTAAAATTGAAAATCATTTTTGGGCTGGGTCGTGAAGTGTGATTCGGATTAAGGCTGTGCGTCTATGTATCCAATTTTGATACCTTAATCCAAATTGGTGCATTTGGAAAGCAAAAATTTCGAATAGAAATGGAGTATTGTTTTTCTGATCCTCAGTGTCCTTTATTGTGTAATGAGTGGGAAGTAAGAAAAGCTAAAGCATCATACTTAAAGGTAGACAATGTACTTCGAGATCAGATGTTTGGTATTCTAAAATATCTGTATTCTCGTTGATAGAGGTATTATAAATTTTCTGAAATATCTAAGAAGATTTTTATTTCTTAGAATGGTGATATCGGCTTTAATTGGTTTGGATTTTTTTCTTGTGCCGTATTTCAATTGTCTAATAAGTGGGGCAAGGTTTTGATGTTTCTGTAATAATTCGAGTGTTGTTTTTTTCTGTTATTGGTAGAAAAAATTTGACAATTTCTATTTTTGATAGAGCTATTGTATTTAGAGGGATATGGAGGTTAAAGACTTGGTTTATTGTTTATTTCGAGTCATTATTTGGTGGACCTGATAAATTTATTTTATCAGTTAAGTTTTCTTTTTCGTTTGAAGTGAATAGATCAGTTTTGTTTGATTTTGTTTGATTAGTTTTTGCTTTGTATTGTTTTTAATCCATGATGAATATGGTATTGGTTTACAAGTAGATTCTCCTTGTAGATCTACTTCGTAGTGATTGTTTTGACCATCTAAATATAGTGGAAATTGTACTTAAAGAATCTGTGATTGGTTTGTGATTTTTACTGCATATTTGCATTGTAATCTTGGTGAAGTTTCATCGTTTGCAAGTAAAACTTAATATTTTGTGGTATTTCGACTGTTGTTTTTCTTGTTAATAATTCATGTGGTGTAATTCCACTAAAGTTATCGGGTAGTGCGAGGTTTTTTCCTGCTGTCCAAACTATGTGTAAAATTGGGATCTTCATTAGTTGAAATCTATAAGCTCTATAGTTTGGGTTTGATTTTCGTGTAAAAAGGAAAATTATGGGTTTATGATCTGTAAAAAAACGTTGGATGTTTTGATCCAAGTATTAAAAAATCATATTCTGCGAGTGTATATATTATGGCTGTGCATTCTCTCATGAGGAAAGAGAGTCTAAGTTCAGCTTGTGTGAATAACCAGAACTTGCTGAAATGAGGTTCCTTTTATTTGTTCCGTTATGAGATTGTAATAATGCTGCACCGATGTCAAAGTTAGAGGCGTCTCACATGGCATAAATTGGTTGGTCTTGATCTGCAACATTATTTGATATTTGTTCAGTGAGAAGAGTTTTGATTTTTTCAGATCGTGTTTGATGTTCTGTTGTCCATTCAAAATTACTCTGTTGTCTAAGGATGTTGTAGAATGGTTTTAAGTATAACTGCATTTTATATATGTATTCACTTAAGAAGTTTAACACTCCAACAAAATCTTGAATTTTTTTTTGTATTGGACGGTGGTTGAAAATTTTGTATTGCATCTATGCAAGATTTTAATGGAGTGATAGTGTTTCTTTGTATAATATGTCCAACAAGTTTTACAAGTGTTAGAAAAATGTGATTTATCCGGAGCTGCTTTTATGTTTTCGTGTAGTAATATCTGATGATATTTTTCTAAGACAATGAACATTTCGTCGTTTGTTTGTGATTGCATAAAAACATCGTCTAAATATGTGATTGCATATTTATTGAGTAAAATTTTTAATCATGAATGCTGAGAATGCTGCTGGTCCTTTGGAAATGTTTAGTATTATATAGGTGGCATAGTGTGATAGTTTCGTTGTTTACAAATTCAGTGCCATTGTCTGTAACAAGGATTTTGGGTAATCCGAACTTTGCTATCCAGTGTTAACAAAGTGTTGTATATTCAGAATAAGCATTACAATGGGGTACTGGATTAAGTGCTACGGAGTGTGTAAATGCGTCGACTATGACCATTCTATATGAGTTTCCTTCTGAGGATGGTTATATTGGTCCTTTTGTATCAAATGAAAATCTGTCATTGAAGTATAGATTTTGACCTTTGAAAAGATGTTTTTCTGCAGTTTGTTTTTGGTTGGGCTACGGTTTGTTTAATTGGCATGTTATACAATCTTTGCAGAAAACTTTAATCCCAATTGGTGCTTCTGCAAAGTAAAATTTTTGAATGAAATTGGAGTATGTTTTTTCTGATCCTCAGTGTCCTTTAGTGTGAAAAGCTATAACTAATATGCTTAAAGGTAGACAAGGTACATTGAGATCAGATGTTTGGTATTCTAAAATATCTGTATTCTCGTTGATAGAGGTATTATTAAACTTTCTGAAATATCTAAGAAGGGTTTTATTTCCTAGAATGGTGAGATCGATTTTAATTGGTTTGATTTTTTATTTGTGCCGAGATTTTAATTGTCTAATAACTGGGTCAAGTTTTTGATGTTTTTGTAATAATTCGAGTGTTGTTTTTTTCTGTTATTGGTAGAAAAAATTTGACAATTTCTATTTTTGATAGAGCTATTGTATTTAGAGGGATATGGAGGTTAAAGACTTGGTTTATTGTTTACTTCGAGTCATTATTTGGTGGACCTGATAAATTTATTTTATCAGTTAAGTTTTCTTTTTCGTTTGAAGTGAATAGATCAGTTTTGTTTGATTTTGTTTGATTAGTTTTTGCTTTGTTTTGTTTTTAATCCATGATGAATATGGTATTGGCTTACAATTAGATTCTCCTTGTAGATCTACTTCGTAGTGATTGTTTTGACCATCTAAATATAGTGGAAATTGTACTTAAAGAATCTGTGATTGGTTTGTGATTTTTACTGCATATTTGCATTGTAATCTTGGTGAAATGTTTCTTTGTATAATATGTCCAACAAACTTTACACGTGTTAGAAAAAAATGTGATTTATCCGGGGCTGGTTTCATGTTTTCGTGTAGTAATATCTGATGATATTTTTCCAAGACAATGAATATTTCGTCTTTTGTTTGTGATTGCATAAAAACAACGTCTAAATATGTGATTGCATTTTTATTGAGTATGAGTGGTCGGAAATTTTTAATCTTGAATGCTGAGAAAGCTGCTGGTCCTATGGAAATTCCATAGATTCATCGATTGAATTCATATTGCTGATTTCTAATAACGAATTGTGTTAATCGTCGTTATTGTTCGTCTAACGGCATTTGTTTATATGCACTCTTCATATCTGCTGTTGTGATTTTTTTACCGTTCATTTTTGTGATATTCACTTGAATTGGTTCAATAGGCCAATTACATTCAGATTCATCAATGAGTGAATTGAGGCATCTTGCATCTAGAACTACTTACAATGATTCTTTTTTTGCTAAAATGATAACGGGGTTTAAGAATGTGTTACTTTTTAGCTGTTCTTTTTTATTTACTGGAGAAATGATTTCATATTGTTCTAGTGCAAACGATGTCCAGTAATCGGTTATTTTTGTCTTGTACGTGAATTGGGACTCAACTAGCTCGTTGTTTTTTGAAAACTTCATCAGGTTTTAGAGGTAAACGTAGTGGTGAATTTACTTCTCTAACATCAAATTTAGATGTTGAGTAAGTTTGGAGTATTTCAATAGCAAATCAGCTAATTGTTCAAATTCTTTTTGTGTTATCTGAGAGTGTTGAAAATTGAAAATTATTAAGAATTTTTGCTGTTCTTCTGTGTATTTTGATATTTGAAATGTTGGTTTAAAGTGAGGTGTTTTTGTGAAATAGTCTGTGTTTAGTTTTTCTTAATTTGTTATATTGTTTATTGATAACTCTTCGTCAAGAATTGTTGATTGACAAATATCTAACAGTTGTAAAAAACAATTTAATTTATACGCTACTTCCTTTGTGGGAGAAATTGTTGCGTTAGTTTTACAATAACCTGAAAGGCATAGAGGTAGGGTTGTTTTATATGGATAATTGTTATTCAAATATAAGGGAATCATGTCTGATTTTGAGTTTTTCATGTATTTGATAGATGAAATTGTTTCTCGGAAAAATTTTTGAATTGGTCCGAATTCAAGGTCAGACATATAGAGATGTTGTTTATTGTTTATTTTGTTCTTTATCGTATTGGTGAAATTATTTGATTGAGAAGTTATAATTAAAACCTGGTAGTGGTTTCAGGTGTTTCTGTTCCTGGTTGTTAATAGTGTAATCTTTTTATGAAAAAAAGGTAGTTGTTTGTTTTTTTTTTGAAAAAATGTTAAAGCTGTGTTTTTCATTCTTATGTATTTATTTTTTATATGGATTCTGCTGTTTAAGATATTTACAGTTGGGATATATTTAGTAATAAATGGGATTCTAATGATTTTATGTTTTGTATCTGTGATATGGAAGGTTTGGTTAAATGGTTGACTCAAAAGTTTATTCTGTTCCATTGTTCGAGTGGGAAAAAGGAAGAGTTGGGTTTATCCATAATTTGTTCAGGTTGATCCTTGTGCTATTGCTAGCCTGCTTGTTGTTTTGAAGGGTGCTATTTTTGGATGAAAATTTTTATTTCATTCCAAGTAGGGATGTTAATGGTGTTTGATTCCGCTCGGGAATCTATTAAAAACCAATTTCAAGGTCTGGTGTTTGAAGTTCTTTCCATTTTGGACATTCTAAAACGAGTGGGGTTTTCCAATTTTTTTTCTTTTGGTAAGTGCATTTCCTCAGCTATATTTTGGTAAATGTTTTTTGTGCTTGAACATTCTGTGGGTTTTTCTTCTGTTATTTCTTCTACTATTTTTTCTATTTTCTTGTTACTGCTTATAGGTCTTGTATGTTAATTTAAATGGAAGTGATCATAATTTTGATAGATATGGGAATGTATTGGTTGTTCGTATTTAACAGGTTCATAATCGTTTTCAACATGTATCATGTTAATTGAGATTGCATTGTCTGTGTCACTTCGACTGTCTGTGGATTCGCAATTTATGTGATTTAATTGCAATTCTGTGCTTCCGGTATTATCAAAACCAGGGGGGTCTGTTTGAGTTTCTTCAGTTGTTTGTACTTGATTGATTCGCCTTTGATGTTTAGGTGTAATACTTCTATAACTTTGTTGTGAATTTTGATAACGTGTGTTATTCCTATGTGGTGATTGAGAGTAGTTTCTTTGTCTGTTGTTATAACTTGAATTACCGTTCTGTGAAATGTCACGTGATCTATTTTTATAGTTATTATATTTTGATCTTTGATAGTTTGATATGTTGCTAGAATAATCGCGTGATCTATTATTTTGATTTTTATGATTTCGATCATTTGAATAGTCTCTATTCCTATCGTTGGATTAACTTATTTTTCCATTATATGAAGAGTTTCTTGATCAATCAACTGAGTGATATCTTTTTCTAGAGTTTGAATGGGAACAGGTATCAAACAAAAATTCAGGTCGGTTTGAATTTGATCTTGAATTCTTAATTCGATACTGATTGTTTCGACTGTTTCATCGACTATATCTATTTTGTGAGAAGTTTCGTGGTTTGGTGATCGTTCTCGATAAGTCGGATAATAGGGTGATTGTTGTCTAGAGTAATTTGAGTTATTTGGAAGTGGTTTTCCTGAACTATTATCACTATGTATGTTTTTGTTGGGTATATTTTGATCATTTTTTGAGTACTTTGGTTCTTTATTATTTTGTGGTTTATTTTGATTGTCTTGTTGTTTTTGTCTGCATTCGGCAATGCTGTGTCCGTATCATCGGCAAAAATTGCACCAATTTTGATTAATGGTTTACATTTAAAATTTGGGTTTTTCTCGTAGATGTTTGAGATTTCAGTGATTTTTTCAGATATTTCTGTATCGGAGTTATGAACATTGTTTGAAGTAGTGGTTTGGATTTTGTTGACATATTATAGCTTTAGGCTTTCTGTTTCTTCTAATTTCATAGTGATTTCTGCTTGTTCTAGTTTATCTACTAGTTTCCTAAGTCTAAATCTGGTTCTCGGATTGAGTAAGGATGTGATGCTCTCTTTTTTATTGCTAATTTTTGTAATTGAGATGTTAGGGTCATCATTAAAATTTCTGTCGCCTTTGTACTTTTATAATCATGGGTATTGAGTGAATATGCTTTTAAGATTAATGTTTCAAATCTTACTGCAAGTTGTTTAATAGTTTCATTTGGTAGTCTACAATTTTCATTGCATAAAACTCTTTGATGTTGTTTGTTTCTTTCAGAATCAAACTTTTTTGAAAATTCTTGTGTGAATTTTTTCAATCTGATTTTTTTTCTATAGGTAAAACTGAAAATGATTTTTTGGCTGCGCCGTCAAGTGTGGTTTGGATTAAGGCTGTGCGTCTATGTATCCATTTTTGATGAAGCGGCGTATTTACTGGTTCAGGTTCTATATTTAAATTTAAATTTGCTGTGACTGCGTTCAGATAATCTGCCACAGAGTATTCAGGATCTGTGTATGTGAATATCATTAGTGGCTTATTCGATGATATTGATGATCCCCCCATTAGGTATGGATTCATAGTCATTTGTAGTGATTCTGCGGCATTTGCTATTTGAGAAAACTTTGTCAGTTGACTTTTTGTTATTTCATGTTGTTGTAAATAATATGGAAGTGGGATTTAGTTATGCAGTTGAGTTGGTTGGTAAGATTGTGTATTGACTGGATTTTGTGGTTCAACATTATTATCGTATGATGTTGCATTATTTCTAGGTTGTCGTATTTGTTCATCTCGTGTGTATGCTTCAAAAATATCTGGTTGATCAATGCTGTAAGAACGAGCTCTTCAGCTTAAATAAAATCGTTGATGATTTTGATTATAAAATTCCTCGTCATCTTATGGAAAATAATTAGCTGTATAATAAGGAGGTTGATTTCTAGTATGGTATCTATTTGTATTATTATTTTGTTGAAAAAATGGGTAATTTTCACTTTGATCTTGTGAAAATCGTGACTAGTCAATAAAATTTACTGAGTTTGAAGTTGGTTGTGCTATATTTTTACTTTGTAAATATGAGTAGTTCTGAGTATTCATAATAGAAGGTTTTGTTGTTTTTGATCTATTTATATAATTATAATTATGTTCTACGAAACTGTTTCTTTTTGATGTTTTTTTGTTTTTATGATGGTTGTGTTGCTGTTCGAAACGTTTGGTAATCCATTTGTGAATATTTTTGAGGAACAGATGGTTTTATCATGGATTGTATAATTGTTTGTTGTAACGTTTTTTTTTTTTGAGGTTGTAAAATTGGGTTGAATAGGTGAAATGCTTTGTTGTACTTCTGTTGTTGTTATTATTTCAACTATTTCTTCATTTAGGAAATGAGATGGGGTTTGTATATCTTGTTGTATAAGGTTTCTTGTTCCGTTTAAGTTGTCTTGATCTATGAAACAAGAGTTTAGACTATTATTTCCTGCTCTTTCAGGAAAGAATGAATTATAGTTTAAAGGTGTTGCGTCAATTGTAAGTGGGTATACTTTATACTTTGTGAATAGAGATTGTGCTTTTTGCTTGGCTTGATATATTTGTTGGTGTATCAATAAATAATTCATGAGACCATTCAGGTTCCCAAACATAATCCGTTTGTTCTGCTAATTTGGTTTCGTCATCTGTATTTTTGTGGTCTAAAATTTTTTCTTGCCAGTGCTATAAGATCAATATTACGAGCAAAATAATCAATTATGAATCATGCTAAGATTTTTGTAAATCGTGTTTAACGTGTGGTGTTATTTCGTTACTAGTTAGATTTTCACTGATTGCATTTGAAAATTTTGAAAATATTGTATTTCTTGGTGTACGGTTGTATATCGAGATTTTTGAGTTGGTGAATAGCCTTGAGGTTCTTTCAATTGTTATATAGATAAATATCTATAGATAAGTGGAAATATATTGTTTTTGAATATTGAATTTGCTCTCTGTGAGTTTTGATGTTGGATATTTTTTATATATTCCGTAAAAACTTTTGAAAAGTCAATATCTCTGTCATCAGTTTGAATAGGATATTTGTCAAGAAATGCGTTTGGTGAACTGATTTCTATTGTTTAGATTCCATATTGTGATGTGACACTACTTATGTCTTTGAGATAGTGGTCAAGAAGTTGTCTTTTATTTTTATATCGGGAATTTCTTTTGTGCTTGGAACATCTCGTTTTTCGAATTAATTTATGTTTCATTTTTAGCAAAATTGTACCTGTCCTCGAGCTTCAGCTTGTGGATGTATTGAAAATGGGAATGTTGAATCTTAAGGCTTTCTTCATTTCGAATCACTTTTGTGTTGTTTCACTGTAAGCGTGTAATTTTCAATGTGTCTTATTGGTTGATTCCAATTGTACAGACGTACTGGCTTGTTTGTGAATGACTTTTTTATTCTACTTTTTCCTTTTATTGATGCTGGTGACGTAGTTTTTGAGTCAGAATATTTGATCGTCAATTTGACGGTTTTTCTTTATTGAGTATTTAAATATGTATCCTAAATATGTAAATATTGTTTGTCTGTGTGGTGTGATTACGAGGTCGTATCTTTTGTCGTTAAATATACAGTTGCGCAATATAATTGTTTGATTTCTTCCTGAATTGTCCCTTTACATAAGGTTTAGGATGATGGATGCAATATTGGGGCTAGTGATTTCTAGTGTCCTAAACTGTTAGTTCATACATTTTTTTGTGGTTAGCGTATAGCTTAACTTGGGGCGTATTTGTCGGTTGGAGCGAAAAGCATATATCGATTCGTGAGACTGATTTTTATTTTCTCGTGAATAATTCCAAGTTAAGATAGACTCACCTAATCTCATTTAGGGGTTGTGATTTGTGATCAAGAGTTGGAGAATAGTAAATCGATTCACAAGGTTCAGGTATAATTAGAATGCAAGTTGAAACGCTTCAAATGGCCTGGAAGGAAAAAGGCATGCCAGAACTGGGTGACAGCATAACTGTCATTCCAACACGTAAGAGATCACAGGAAATTACGATTCTCATTGCATTCAATCGGACCATCAGAGTTCAATCAGGTGGTGCAGATCGATGACCAGAAGATACGTATGACAGACAGTGGCTACAATCAGGTACTAGTGATGATCGATGAATTCACAAAGTATGCAGAGGCAGTACCCTGCATGACTGCCTCAGCCTAAGAGACATGTGATCATCTGATCAATGCATGGATAGCAAGACATGGATGTCCAATGACATTCCAATCAGACATTGGAACACGTTTTGTAGGAGAAATTAATAAATAGCTCATGGGACGTTCTCAAGCAGCTCAAGCTCATTCCACGACTTATCAACTCCAAACAAACGGCTTAGTGGAAAGGCAAAATTGGACTCTGGTGTCGACGTTGAGGGTTTAGTGTTCCCGATATACGACTGATTGGGATAAATATCTGCCACAAAGGATGGGAGCTTATAACAGTACGCAGCATTCTACCACAGGAAATAGTTCGCACCCGATGTTGACTGGACTTGAAAAATTTTTGCATTTGACTTTCTTTTATCCAGATTATGAGGAAAAGAAAAAATAACCACAAGTCTATATAAGGGATGTAAAAAGACATCAGCTGAACGATTTATGAAGACGCAATAAGCAACAAGCTCAGGCGCTTTGAAAACATTGAACCATGTAACTCGTCCAGAGGGGACTGGTGTATACCTAAAGGCATGAAGAAGGCGATTACCTGATGATGGACCCCGCTTGCGAAGTCAGGGAGAAAGGCACCAGGGAAAATAACGATGGGAATGATGAGGTGCTGGAAGAAAGAACAAGTCCGCCGCTAGCCCTGGAACCTAATAAAAAAAATTGAGGTGGATGAGGAAACCTTACCCTATGCGGAAGAGGACTGGACAAATTTCGAGCAGATAGAGGTTTTCAGGAACATGGAACCGGATCTACTTTTTTCAATGCAGACAAAACAAAGTGAAAGGACAGAAACCGCAAAGAAATGTAATCCTTGCGGAGACGACATCGTAGTGGACAGGATAGACCTGAGGAAGATAGTGAAGGACCTAGCGTCACAGATATAGACATTGGCGATGATCAAGATAAGGATTGGATCGACGATCGGTCTAAAACTGAAGTGAAAATTGACGACGAGCAGCAGCAGTCGTACCCATATGGCAGTAAAGTGTTGAGTTGCACTGAAATGAAATATGGTGCACCGAATGCAGCCATTTTTGCAGTAGTCACATTCTTGGAAAAGTACCGCTCATACGTGGGGAGCGCTCCCTTTAAGTTACGAGTGAACAACAGAACGCTATCCTGGTTGAAGACTTACTCGATGGACCAGAGCTACATTGGTCGGTGGAGAGTCAGGTTAGATGGCTACCACATGATAATCGAGCACAGGATGCGTGATAAACATCAAAATGCTGATAACCTCAGCAAAAAGATTGAGTTTTACGAAATACTAGTAGAAAAGCAAGCCAATCAGGCGGAAAACAAAGAAGGGTTCTCGTTTCTGAACAAAGAAACTTATGAAGCGCTTCCCTTGACAAGATGGTTGGACAAATCTGGACATCCAATCCCAGGAAACCCCGAGTTACCGGTAGAGGAGGCAGCAGAAATAAAGATCTTATCAAAGAAGGACCTGGTGCCTTTGGATTTGTTGCTATGCTCGAACCTCGTCCAACAGGAACTCTCTCGTATGAACATAAACAGCCTCTCATTGCTGGATAGAAAGGTGCAGTTCACACCGCAAGTGATGCGGATGTTGGGCTGAGTAGTTTGCTGGAGAGATAAGTGACTAGAGATGACCCCGAATGGGCAGCAGCCATGTCATCGCTGACAGTCAGTGAGAAGGTAAAGACCATGCCTTCAAGGCGCCAACACAAGGAAAACGAAAGGGATTGTAGGACGGTAGTTCAGCAACTAATATCATCGATTCCTCAATGCGTTTTGATGAGAACATCATACAAACAAAAAGAGATCAGAACACAGAGGAGGACTGTCACTTTTAAAAACTCCGATCAGAAGTGGGAGAAGCTGAAGAAAAACCGGAACAAGAAAGTTTGTCCGGGGAGAAGGACGTCGAAGAAAGTTGTCTAGTCAAGGAGCAAAACCCGGAACAAGAAAGTTTGTCTGGAGAGTCGGGTGTAAAAGGAATTATCCTGTAGAAGTACAAGATCTGGAGGATAATATTTTTCCGGGGAGTCTAATGGATGAGCAGAACGTACAGGTCGGAAACTGCCGTAGAGACGTGCTCCGTGGCAGATTCACCCGTTCACAACACTTCGAGTATCTCAGAAGTCGACATATACTCAGACAGGAACTCGAGTACAGGATCAGAATTGTCAGAATTGGCGATCCACACGTTGCTAGTGGAAACTCGATCAAGAGGCTTGGACATTGAAGTATATCAGGACCCTGACAGTGATCGCTACCTGGTTCTTAGTGAAAGAGACTTTGACAACACAGCGGCTAATCTGGAAACAAAAGCGGTATCGAAACATCCGAGGAGCTTGTTACCAAAGAAGGAAGCAGTCAGGACTGATATTCAACCGTTCAAACAAGAGACAGAGACATTGGCGAAAATTTGATGCGTGAAGATGAAAGATGACACACATCAGTCCGATGAGCTGAGTATTCAATTGAGGGTCATGAAGACAAACTTGAAGGCGAGATACAGACTCTCGGACCTACTAAGAGCACAAAAAGAAGAGACATGCGATCATCTAATCAAAGCGTGGATAGCGAGGAACGGATGTCCAATGACGTTTCAATCGGACAATGGAACAGCCATCATAGGAGAACTTACTAAAGAGCTCTTGAGACGTTCTCAAGTGGCTCAAGCTCATTCTATGGCGTATTATCCCCAGACGAACGGCTTAGTGGAGAGGTAAAAACGGACTCTGGTGTCGATGATGAGGGTGTATTGTTCCAGATACATGACTGATTGGGACAGGTAACTTCTACAAGTGATGGCAGCTTATAACATGACGCAACACTCCACGACAGGAATTAGTCCACACATGATGTCGACTGGACACGAAAAGTCTTTGCTTTTGACTTTCTTTTGCCCAGAGTATGAAGGAAAGAAAACATCACCACAAGTTTATGTAAGGGATGTGATTAGACATCAACAAGAACTGAACGATTTGTGCAAACGAAATACTCAGCAAGCACAGGCAATGCATAGGAATATATTTGATAAGAAGGTAGCTGGTGCAAAAGCTTACTCTGTAGGAGACTTCATATGAGACGTAGGAGAGTTCATATTGTCATACCACCGAAAGGAACCAAGAAGCTCCCAAAGAAGTGGAGGATCGTTCAAGATAACTGAGGTGCATTTTTAAAGATTGAGTACCGGCCAAGTCGCCCACTTTGAAAACATTAAGCCACACAACCCATCCACAGAGGACTGGTGCATACCTGAAGACATGGAAGAGGGCGACTATCTGATGATGGACCCTGCAGGCGAGGTCAATGAAAAAGGCACCAGGGAAAAGAATGATGGGAATGAAGCCCTAGAAGAAGGAACAAGTCCACCACTGGACCTGGATCCCAATGAGATAATTGATGCAGATGAAGAATCGTTACCCTATGCAGAAGAGGACTGGCAAGACACCGAACAGATAGCGGTTCCTAAAAACTTGGAACCAGATCTACCGTTCGCAATACAGACACGACACAATGACAGGCAAAGAATCACGAAGAAGTACAACGCTTACGGAGATGACTTCATAAAGGATAGGATAGACCTGAAGAAGATAATTTAAGAGTGTGTGGGTCTAGAAGAAATACCAGCGTCACAGTACATAGACATAGTTGATGACCAAGACGAGGAGTGGTTAGATGACCGGTCTAAGCCCGAGGAAGAATTCGATGATCAGCAACATCAATCGTACGAACAAGAATTGACGAACCTGCGCGCTTTCGAGTGGCTGAACGAAATGACATGGACCCAAAGGAGACCAGTGTGACAATTCAGGACGTAAACCGTGAGAGCAAGAAATACGTATAAAAAAGACAGGGATAATCCTTCCTGGGTTGCCCAGGAAGTGCAATTAATCATTCCTGCGTCCAACCTCAAATTAATATCTGGTATGCGGTCGACGGGGACGTCGATCGATATTTTTATTCGGGGAGTGGGGATAGGACTTACCCACACTGAAAAATTAATAATAAAAAAATTTAAAAAAGCTAGAGAAACAGGTAACCTAGAAGCTGAAACAGGCGAAGATCCCAAGGACCAGACTTAGGGAGAGTAGTAGGAACATATTTTAACTTGCCAAGTGAATATTACTAGCATAATACTAACAGATAGCTATTTTTTACTTACAAATAGGACATGTGGCGATAGCGATCACAACGGACATGAGTTTTTGGACAGCGTTAGCAGCAAATTTCAAGAGAGAATATAAAAACATAGAATTTCTGTGGAAGCAAAGCCCAGGAATAGAAGGTGTAGCAGCCTTGCCTCCGGCTGCTTCGTAAATACCAGAAAAACATCTATGCTTCTTGGTTACGAAGGCGACGGAGAAGCAGCATGTGGACCCTGAAGGCTTCGCAAATACCAAAAAAGTATCTATTCATCTTGGTGACGAGGGCGACGGAGAAGCAGCATGTGGACCCTGAAGGTTTGGTTTTGTCCTTGACGAGACTGAGAGACTTCCTTGTGGAGAGGGAGGTGAAAGAGTTATCGCTTCCGGTATACGACCTAAACCGAGGCCGACTGCATCCACGGGAGCTGTATGCACTGATACGCGTAATCTTTTCTGATACAAACATACAGGTGTACTTACATAAGAAATACTATTTGAGTATAGGCTGATTTAAGGTTGAGTGTAGGATGTGTTATGAGATATGCTATGTGTTATGTTGTTCGGACCTTTGGTATGGAAGGGTTAGTGACTACGAACGATCGAACGATAATCTTAGGAATAGATCCAAAGTTTGGACTGTCCATTCTTAGATTGAAGTCCAAAGTTTTAGCAATGAACTGAGTTTAATATATCTCAAGATCAAAATCTTTTTACCCGACTGTTTCAAATTAATTATAACTGGAATCTGGAGTAAGGTTGAAAAATGGTCCTGATTTCTAGGTCCTGATTGATCATTTAATTATTCATCAGATTTCAATTGCACAAACTGATAATCAAAAACGAATCAAATGAAATGGAAACTTCAACTTGATTGAACTGATGGCTCAGTGGAGGCTTATGTAGGGCCGATGATAGATGCGATCTATCGTCGGCTAACGGATCGATACTTCGCTCTGGAGGACCCAGAGTTAGTCATGTTTCTGGTCGCCTTGATAAACATCTTAGAGCACAATAACCGTGGGGAACGCCCCGCGGAAGTCTTTTTTATGGCCACATATGGAAACTAGAGAGTACTAGACAGCCCAGACATGGAGGTCATGAGGTGGAGAAACGGGGCTTTCTCAGGATGTGACTTGATGAATGAGCCTGGATTGGGAAGTTCTAGTACATACCAACCAGGTGAGATGCCTCTCCCGATCAAGCCTTGGCCTGGACTGAGAAGGATGCATCAAGCAATGAATAGAACGCTTGTGGCGAGAATATAAGGAGCGATCAGAGAGGCTGGCATAAACGACAGCAGTGGAAAGAACGTTACCCGCAAGTGATGCTCCTCGAGGGCAGTCCCCGATGGAGCTTCTAACGCCTCGCGAACTAAGCCAAACTACAGAGATGCGAATTCCGACAGCACGCGGCAGAGTGACAATCCCGGATCCGAGTGACACCCTAGGTGATCCAGTAGTGGAGTGGATTCTGCAGAAGCTGGTAGAAACAGCAGGACCACTGGTGGCTAACAGGAGTGTGCCAGGTTACGGGGTGACTGTGCCCTATGGAACAATCGATGACACAGGCAGAGTGGAGCTCTCCACAGAAACAATGAAGAAAAGGGGAGTTGTGCCCTCGACGAAACCAACAGAGACCTCAAGAGTCCCTGACGGGAAGATAAGAGACAAGCCTTTGAAGAAAGTGTCCCGCGTATTTGACGTTCAGAAGAACAGTCAGATTAAGAACAAGTTCACAGGAGTTCTGGATACGGACAGGCGAGCATGTTTCAACCGATTGACGTGGAGTCCAGCATGGAGCGTGCAGCAACCGCCGCTCCGGGACGTCACGTTTGATATCAGGCGATAGTCTGGTAAGAGTTCTGCAGAACTTAGGAACCTCATGGATCGCTACGGCGATGGCCTTTGGAGGCGCGACAATAGCCCAATTATTTTGGATGGTGGAGTTGATGAACCCAGGAAGAATAACAGACTTGATGATCCTGAGAGGCACGAATAATGTGTCCAGGAGCTCGCACGAGGAAGAAGCTCAATGGGAATCAATGATGGTATGCCTTTTCACCACGATATGCAGAAGTTCCAGTGCGCGGCACTGAATGTCTGCACCTTACCGATGAGCTCGAGAACGCTATCGGCCACAAGAAGAAGGCACAATGAAAGGGTCATCAGATGGAATAACTTCGTGAGAAATCTGGCGAGTCGCAATGCTGGACGAATGATCCTGATGAATTTAGAACATGAACTGAGAGCTATGGATCAGCCAAGATCACCACTGACGGAATACCTTTTGACAGTATAGAAGGACAAGCGTGGATGAATCGTGTCTTCCAGGAGCGATTAGAAGAATTGGAGATCGAACTCTTTGATACAGGAGTGTTGAGAAGGGAAGAAACCACGAATAACCGGCAATTTCGACCTTTGTGCCTCCTAATCTGGAGACACGTCTGGGATCAGTCCCAGCAGTACCCCAGGTGCCGCAAAGCTCCAGCGAGCAGGGGCGGAGAACGGACGTATTAGACCGACTGTGCGAAGCGCCAGTAAGAATGACCATTCATCCGCGACGGAGACTAGGGCCTGTCAACTTAACAGTGGATACGACCTCAGGCACCTCGAGATCGGAAACAACGAGTCCGAGCAGAGAGGAACGACGTCCAGACAGAAGTTCTCTGATGTGGTCGAGAACCATACTTTCCCCCTGGCATGTCTACAAAGAAGACCTGAGGAAGTTGAACCTTCAAACGGTGAAGTTTGTAGCCGATGCGATGAGGTTGCTGAATGAGGTGAAGCCCTCCGTGAGCAGACTATACTCGATTGTGGGAGTGGACTGGTTGATAGCAGCCTGAACCCACCTTAGCTCCACAACGGCTATACGATTCGCTGATCTTGAGGGACTACCTTCAAATAGCACCATGGGTCCAGTCAATGCCAGACCTTTGCAGGACGTAAGAACGAACCAAGTGGAAGGAAATTGAGAAGAAAGGCGAGAAGATTACTGACTACTGGATAGGACAATATGCAAAGATGTTTAAACAAGTGCGGGCGCCTCCATCTCACGTGAAAGAAAGGGTTTATCCGAAACAATTAGCCTAAAAAGATGACGTCGAGAGATATGGCCAGCTGAAATTTCGGAAGGACGAGATCATTTTCGTGGCGTACGACAAGGTGGAGACGAGGAAAGACAAGACATTAGTAGTTGCAAGCTCGGACTTTGTGCATACTTCCAAATCCTTGTTTTGGCCTGACGTGATAATGCTAGCGGCAAACGACCTAGACTTGATGCAGTCTGTATCAATGGCTATCGGGGTCCAACGACAAACGGAAATAAACCCAATAACAACAATGTTCGCCGGCATAAACGATCACTTGCATAGTAGGGATTTCCTGAGCAGACTCAGAGAGCCTACAACGGCGGAAGATGCATCGTGGCCAGCAATAAAAGAAACTTTAGAATCCATGTACGAGATAACGAACGTGTTAAAAGAAGATACATTCACAAAAGTAACACCAAAAGCTGTATTTGCGTTGTCTCCGGGATATGCACATATCCCGGATGGATTGAATTTCTTGTACGCAATGGCGACACTGCTCTCAGAAAGGAAGTATGATGTGATCATATCTGCCCCGAATCGCGAAGTGGAGGCGAGAAACCTGAGACAACTTAGTGCAGAACTACCGGCAGTATGGTCGGATATTTCAAACGCCATGAGAGGATCCAAAGACCATTCGCTACACAAGCTAGTCCT
The DNA here is from genome assembly GCF_963678635.1 of Symsagittifera roscoffensis. Classification (NCBI taxonomy): domain Eukaryota; kingdom Metazoa; phylum Xenacoelomorpha; order Acoela; family Convolutidae; genus Symsagittifera; species Symsagittifera roscoffensis. Next base: position 34,904,849 of record NC_087068.1, read on the forward strand.
GGATGTCCAAGTTCATTAGGAAGCTCTAAATTAATCCAGGAATCAACGATGATCATCGAGTGATAGATAAAATGTCCAACGACTTGTGGTCCAGAGGAATGGAGATTTAAGAAGAAGGAGAGAAGACACAGAACTCAAAAGAAACGAAAGCTCACCCTAAGCAATGGTTTTGCGAACGAAACCAGAGGCCAACAAGTGGTTCCACTTGACTCCTCGAGTAGCATCATTGAGCGCGGACGCTTCGAGCGAGGCCCGGCGATGATTAAGAAGATTCACGCCTACCTGGTGGAAGAATTGAACCTAGCAGAGAATGCGGAAGAAAAGTCAGCCGAATTCGTGAACAAGTAACTCTTGAAACCTTCTGGACGCAGAATCTACGGGGAGAAGAAGACTACGATAGGACAGAAAGGATGTTAGACGGATTCGGAGCAGTCTGGACCGCGTCCTTCCTGGCGAAAGTTTACCCCGCACAATCTCGATACCTGATAAGAGAGTTCCTTAAAGCGGTTACAGAGTTATTGATAGTAGTGATCCTACTATTTTTCGTGACGTTCGGAGCAGAGAATTTCGTGAAAGGACCAGTGGTACTGCTCACCGAGGGAGTACAGAACCTATGGCTGGACGGACTCCTGACACTCATTGCGATCACCTACGGGAACGTGGGAGGGCTGATGAATTTGACCCGTTACCCCAATCAAATAAAAGAAAACGCGAGAAAAATTGATATGAAGAGATCCACGGACTCATGAACAAAAGTAGGAGACCTGAGTCAGACTCTGATTCAGTATCTCTTGCACCAGAATCGCTTTGGAACAGGAGAAGACAAAACGATTGAAAAAGAAGAAGATGTGCGACGTCGTGCAGGAGGCATGCCCCTTATTGACTGACTTGAGCTTAGCTATGAGGACCGATCGTTTAGCGCTAATGAGAGGAACCACGGAACTTGTGACAGTGACATACGGTCGTGCGGTAACTTTCGCGTTCCCTGACGTTGAAGTGGAAGCGTATAGGAGGTCGGTGCTGCACCTGAATCTCATTTCAGCAGTGGACGGGAGCGCACTCAATTGGTGTGAACAGAATGTGTTACGAGAGTTGATGAGTAAAGATTTGCTTTTCACGAAGATATCAGAGCCGGAGATGACAGCAATAAGTTTTGATGATGATTTCCGTGACCGAATGGGTGAAGTAGAGAGAGGGCACATTGAGGTGTTCCCAAAGCTCTGGAATTTGAGGCCCTACAATAATATGAATGGCGGGGTAACAAGAATTCCTCGTTTATTGGCTTCGTGCCAAACAAGTGAGAGAAGACACGAAAGGCTGGGGCGATTAAAAGAAGCTGCCAGAAATGCCTGAATTCTCTTTGATCAGAAGGATGTTGCTCGGAGCAGACTCCGTATTGCAAACTCCCAGGTTAAGAGCCCTTGAAACAAATGAAAGGAGGATGGCGAAGTTCTCTGAGACGATGGACCCGTGCTTCGTGGGCAGGAACGCTGCCGTAATGCAATACACGCAGTTTGCATACACGGGTGAATCGACGAGGAGAAGAATGACTAATGCAGCCACACCAAATCCGGGAAGATTTGAGGAAGAGTGGGCAAAGTTGGACCCGGCGCCAGTGAACACGAGAGGCAAGGCGGATTTGCAGGAAGCCGCGCTAATCGTAGTGAACGTGAAACCGGAATTGGCAATAAGCGGGAAACTATTGACGAGGACTGGACTAGCACCTTTCGGCTGTGAAAAAATCAAGATAAAGTATGGAGAAGAAGAAGACAAGTCAGCTGGCAGGCTAGTCGTACCAAAGTTTCCAGACGGGACAAGGAGTGAAGAGCAAGGCCCTTCATGTTCAGGAAGAAATCAAAAACGAGATGATAAGGAAGCAAAGGACCGATTGACAGGTGCCACCGATTGACAGAGCGAAAGTTACATTAATTGAAATACTTATTATTAATCTAAGAGGTTATAAGTATTTTGATCTAAAGAATAATTTTAGAAGTCAACTGTGGTTGAACAAATTTTTAACATGATGGTTTAAAACCAAATTTTATGTGACTTTTTGTAAACAATAATTGTAAATTGATGGTTTATACATTTAAATTAGCTTGTTGTAGAAAAAACCTGCCGATGTACATAATTGCGAAAACGTGTGAAGTTTTTTTTAAACAAAAATCTCTTCAATTTCATTTGTAAATTTGTAATAAATCAAAATTCGAAGAGCTTAAAGTTCGAAATTTTTTTAAATTACAGAACTAAGGAAACGTGAACAATAATGAAATACTAGTGGAGTAACTTCGGTTACCTTTATTGTTTTTGACCTTCCGATAAAAAAAACCAAAAAAAAACTTCAAATTCCAAGGGCTGTTCCTGACACTTTGCTTCACCAAAAAAAGTTGTAAACTCTTAATGAATATAAGAAACTTAAAATGTTAATTCAAACGTTTTCAAACATTTTGTGCATAATCATGGTTAAAATTTTTCACAATATTTACAAGACAATCAAAGATCTGAAAAATGAAAAACAGGTCTAAAAATGCTTTAAAATTTTTTGAACAACCAAATTTAAACAACTGTAATTACATAATAAAATTACGTAATCAGTAATAACATTTTCCTGTAATTTTCTGATATTTATTTTTAGCTTTTTTATCTTTCATGCTTATAAATCTTCGATTTGGGAATATTTTTGATTCTGACATGTCAGTTTCTTAACTCTTAGCCATGTGATACATAGACTATAATTTTAGTGTTAATTCCCGGCTCCTGAATTCATCGCGTAAAAAGATCCTCGGCCTCTCACTCCAAATATGCAAAGCCTCTAGTGTGAGTAGCTTATGAGTGGTGGCTGTTTGATTTATAATATCTGACTTCAACTCAGCGGTACCGCCGACTTCCTCATTACACTAACAAGTGTTGCCCTACTGGGGAGTATCCTTTGTGGTGTTCATCGACCCTCGTGTCTAAATTTCGGAGTGTCTGGTCGACATAGGTGGAGTTACATCACTTACATGTAACCTTTTACACCACTTTGTATCTCAGTTCACGAGCAAAGGAAGTTTTGAGATATGGCAAGCATCTTTTCAATTTTGTTGTTCTAAAAATTATTTGTGCCCCGGATATTTGACAAACCTTTGCATCTAACAGTTGAGATGGAGTGCCTCGATATTGCATTGTTAAAAGGGGGTGAGTCTTTTAACTATTTATCAGTTCTCGGTTCTGATGCCTTCACCTCTAAATTCAATTTTCCCTCAATGATCTTGTTAAGAGTTCCAAAAACTACCCTGTCCGACCAATTTTTCGGATATTGATTTTCAATCCATTGTTTCCGTTTTTTTTCCAATGCCTGGTCAAAGTTTTCCCATTTTGAGGTACTTCTGAAAATCCTATGAACTGTGCAGCCTCTGAAGTTTAGAATGGTGCCGGTGTCAGTAGGTTTTTGGTACCACCCACATCTGACCTTTTTTCCTGAGTCCACGTTGACATTTAAACCCAAAAAGGCCAAATTACAGTTACTATCAAGTTTTTTTATGGTGAACTGCAAGTTTGGATGCAACTTATTGGCAGCCTCGAGAACTAACCCAGGATCGCCCTTGACAGTTCTAACTATGTCGTCCGCATATCTTAGAAAAACTTTAACACCATTCTCAGCCCGATATTCTTCCTGTTGTTTTTGTGAGCAATGCATTACCATACTGTTTCAGCGATGTCTGCGTATTCAGATTCCGATATGTTACCACACCCTAAGTGGCATCATTTCAAACAGGCTTCGCTTTCTACCCCTTCAATCCGATATGTATGTCTTTTTCTGACATGCAGGGCAGACCACCGCCATGTAAACCTCAATTTTTACAGTCAATCTTGGTACTTCTCTCTTTAATGCAGTTCGTATTCTTTGAGCCACAAATTGGCCAGTATTACTGCAAGGAAGGCGCCCATGGCTGAACCTTCTTTTTGTACATACCACAAACTATTGCATTTAAAGTGTACCTTACTCACTGCCAAATTCAATAGTTTTTTCATAGTCTTGCAAGATGTTTCCGGAGGGTTGATGTAGTGGACATTAGTGTACAAACTCTTTACATGAGGGGAGATTATACTCTCATCAGAATCCAGTTCAGTTTTCTCCAAGATCTCCCTGGCCATTTGAGTGTTAGTTTCTATGTTTGTCCCCTCAATTTCATCCAAGTACTTTGCCAAAGTTTTATTTAGGTTTTCATATGAGCTACCAGGTAAAGCAAGGACAGGACGAAGTGATGTGCCTTCCTTGTTTATGTAATAATTTGATCAAAATTATCACGCTATAACAGTAGGGCAACACTTGTCAGAGTGTAATAAGGAGGTAAGGTACTGCTGAGCTGACGTCAGAGGTTATAGACCAAACATCCAACACTCATAAGCTACGCACACTAGAGGTTTAGCATATTTGAAGAGAGAAGCCGAGGATCAACACACGCAATAAATTCAGAAGCCGGGAATTACCACTAAAGTTTTTCTTAAAAAAAGTAAATTCACTAAAGAAAAATAATATAACATCAAAATGATTGGAGTTTAGTCTTGGCTGCTGTCGGTTTTCCACTTCCGGGTTCCCCTCAACCCTGTGATAGCTAATCGTAGGAGCGAGAAAGGCGTCTTCAGCCGGATTTCACTAATGGCATCGGAATAGGGCGTATTACTCTTGTCCGATATCTTTTGAGCGAGCCTTTTCACGAACTTTGAGGCTTCTTGCCCCATGCCACCAGTCGTTGAAAACACAAGGTGCGTGACTGTTCCACGTAAAACGTTAATAATTCTGTCATTATATGCCCTCCTCTTTTCATTCTCATGGTTAACATATAACGATTTGACTGATTTTCTAATATAACTTGGTGCATTGGGCTGAAATACACGGACGTCTAAATAAATCTTAACGCTTCTTGCCTAAAAACTGTCGCAGACGATGTTGCGACGCGCTTCGCCAGATGAATTCGCAGTACCCGATTGGAGAATTTCACCGCTGAGATGTAGCAAATGAGGCTCATTGCCAACTCCTCGGCAAACAGAATCCAGGGTATGGGGCGAAAAAACTTCTAATCCCGTTATGTCGCTGCGCAACAAAACCTGCAGTTTTACAAATCATGGCGTGCTCCACATTGAACGGCTGGCCACAAACGCAATTGGTCGGCAGGTTCTTGACAGGTAGGCAGTAGCGCAATGCCAACGCATCACGAAAGTCACCTAATTGGAGTGCGTATCTCTTTTCTTCAATCGGAAGGGTATTCAGCCAAATCGATGCTCCTTTCTCGGCTGTTAACTCCAACAATCGTTTTTTCGGAACTAGTGGAAACCGATAAAACGTTTTAAAGATGTTCATCTGAACGTTCTTGCTTCTTTTTCATAAGAACATGCCTCTGTTTCGCCGGCTCATGGCGTGTCCACCGTTAACGATGATTGCTGTTCGTTTATGAGGATCATCAAAGTGGTAGCCAGAATAACAGAGCTCGTTACTCGTTAGCTCACCGGGGGAATACATCACGGGGTTCTGAATGTCAAGTCCACCCAGACGGCATGGGAGCCTCGATATGTCACGAAGGTTGGGATTACACGGGTGCCCCAACAGAGCAGGGATAAATTGATTCTCGATTGTTTCCTCTAGGCAGTGCACATGATCACTGAAAGTGTCCACGGTTCGGGCAAGAAAGTTCCACTTGTTCCGGAATCCAAAAGTGAAACCAGTATAGGCTGCTTTCGGGTATATCGACGCAACTCTTGACAATTTCTCAAGTTTTTTCCCAATTTTGTCAGCGCGGTTGGTCAAGAACTTTTTGCTCCCAAATGGTGTGCCTAAATAATTGGCACCTTCGGCAGTGATGACAACACCAGTTTCTTCAAAGACAAGTTTCGATTCATTCAGTTGCTCGGGTTTGACAACCAAGATGGTCTTCTCTACATTCGATTGTAACCTAAGCTCGTTCACATCTGACAAAGAAAGTCTCACCAATGTCTTAGTTCCCTATGTTTTCCAGCACCTCCAGCGTCACCCGCATACCAGATTTGCTTACCACTGTTCACAGGAGTAGAGTAATTAAGCAGAGTAAGGGGAAAGCCATAGAAAACCATGGCAAACGGGTCTTCCTGAGTCGTTCCCTCTCAATCGCACAATTCTTCAACAAAGATGAAAATGCCTGTACGCATGGCGGTAAAGATTGTGGGCAAATGTTGACACAAAGGGGCAACTGTACTGGATGTTATGTAGAGCTACTCTGCGGTTAAGGAGGTCAAAGGCATTTTCTGCATCTACCAGAAGAACTCGTTGAAGAAAATTCTAATAGAAAGAAAAGCGGCATCAATGCCTCTCATTTGACCAGCAGCGAGTTGTAGGGGACCAGATGACAGCTCCATTTCAGTTTTAAATTTCCTGCAAACAAACTTACCAATGATGCGGCGCCTAACTTCCCCAATACCGGACCTCTATCGAGAGCAACAAGGCGACTGGCAAGAAGGGCCTCAACGGATGAGTTTGCGGGACATCGGGGCAAAAGCTGAGCAAAGATAATTTGAGGCTGGCCTAAACTCTTTGGAACAAAAAATGTGCCGAATACCCAGAGCGTACAAGTCGGCGGGTCCTGTTCCATCATGTGTATGTTGAGCAGCTCTTCGAACATCTTCACCAGAAATGGAGTCGAAAATCACATCATGAACTTTTGCGAGCGGTGCTCATAGAACACCACTCCAATTGACAGATGCAGCTTTAGGGTGCTTGTCATTCAAGATCTTCATGACCTCAGAGGTTGGTTCGAGTGCGCCGCCCTCCGATCTGTCTTCAAGGAGTTTTAAAGCTGGCGTGATTTTACCTTCCATGATAAGTTTGGCAAGCGCTTTCTGTGTTGTTTATGCTAAAGAAGGACTATTGCGTTGCTTCGGGGTGCGGGATTGGATAGCGATAGCCTCATCCTATATTTAAGTAATATTAATATCCTGTCACAACGTTAAGTGCCTTTCAAGAGCAGCAACATGCTCACGCGTTTTTTGAACTTTTCGATGGTTTCTGCAGAAGTAACGGGGAGCAACACTTTTGCAGCTTTAATAGAGAAAGATTTCAGAGATCCATCAAGATTCCAATCGTTGATAAGTTTGGTAAGTTCAGTAACAAACCTCTTACCATGCATATCAGAGGGTAATTTGATAAACTTTTTCTTCCAGTGCACTACATGTTGATACGCATTAATAATGAAAGTTTCAAACACAAGGCCCGAAAGCTTGCCCCAGGCTTGGTCAGGGCGCCTACACTTATAATGATTGGGTATTAACAGGTTCGGCCACTCTTCGGCGTCGTTTGAGAGGACGTCGCAAGGTTCAATACTGCTTTCTCAGATGTCTTTGCACAGGAATAATGAAACCAAGTAAAGCAAAGATCACACTGAACACCTCTCGTTCTGAGAAGGCCACCATACTTGCACCCAAAATTGCCACATTGTATATCTGTTTCTGTTCCCGGCTTCATCTTTGCTGTTCTTTGTGTTTTATCAATTTGATCGAAAACTATTTGATAAATTTATCACAACAATTAGGCTAAATTAACACTTATTACAAGTATTTTAACAGTAAATTTAATTGTTGTGATAAATAAGTTTATCACAACAATTAAAAATTTACACGTAAGCTATAGTCTATGTATAACATGGCTAAAAGTTAAAAAACTGACAGGTCAGAATCAAAAATATTCACAAATCGAAATTTTATAACCATAACAGAATAAAAAGCTAAAAAGAAATACGTTAAAATAGTAAATTCAAACAAACATTTCCGCACATTTTTGTGCATCTCCAGGTTTTGTGAATTCTAAACTATCTGTACAAAATGATCAATGATCATGAAAAGTGTCATACACAACATTAGTCCAAACTTTTAATAATTCAACCAATCAAAACTTTACAAATTTTACTGAAATTATTTAATTATTATGTAACAATTTTTAACTTTTTGTCACTAATTTCTGAGAGTTTCCACCTTTTTTGTTTTCACAATTTCGTTTTGTCGCTAATTTTCATGCTAACATGTAAGTTATTGCAAATGTTTTTTTGTGGTTTAGCCAGAATTTTTCGATTCTGGAACTATAGCCTTAGTGTCAGCTCCCTACTTCTAAACTCGTCGCGCGTGTTAGTTGCCGGTCTCTCTTTCTCAATGTGCAGCGCCTCTAGTGTAAGTAACTTGATGCTGCTGGACGCCTGATCGATTATTTTCCGTTTAAACTCAGACTTACCACTCTCACTACCACACTGCCTTATATGCTGTCCAACTGGGGTATCCTCTTTTCGGTGTTCCTCAATCTTTTATATCAAAACAAACAACAAACAAAAAAAGAATTAATTCCCTTATTAAAAATAAGGCAAAATTTTTATTAATAGATGAACAAAGAGGTGAAAAACGGCGCAAAGAGGTGAAAAAGTCGATCTCCGTTGTTTTCAGCGTGTAGTTCACGGCACGTGCTGTTCGGTGGGTGAAGAACGTCTCGGTTGACCATCTTCTTGCGGTTTTCACTGTCATCAACGCGCTGGATCTTGATGTCGTCACCTTAAAAAAATAATACGCAGCAAAAGGGAGTTCTGAGTCGCCATTTAACATTTTGTGGAAAAGGACAAGGTCGTTAAATATAAGCGTGAAGGATATGGGAAGCGAATTCGTTAAAAAAAGTTGCTTTCAAAAAGGTAAATGACCTGTAACCCAGGTAAAACATTTCCTGTTGAAGTTCTCAAGCTTCCTTAACATAGTTAAAGAGGGAGACCACACAGGACTAGCATACAAAAAAATACTTTTAACACAAGTATTGATGAACCTGAGTTTAACAGAAAGTGGAATGTGATATGGAATAGAACGTTTGATAAAATGAAAGCTTTTATTGCTCGATAGAAGTTTTTTACTAATATGGTCTGACCAAGTAAGATCAGAGATAACAAGCAGACCAAGGTCTTTGAGTAAATTAATAGATTGAACAGGTTGGTTGTTAACAAAAATACAATCAGGAAATTTGCCATTGAATATAATGAAATTGCACTTGTCTTTATTGATCTTAAGACCATTTTGAGTACACCAATGAGGAAAACTGTCCACATCAGACTGTAAAACACTGCAATTTGTCTTACAAATGAATTTTGAGTCATCAGCGAAAAGAAAACAGTTTGAATGATTAAATATATGAGGAAGATAGTTAATAAACAATACGAAAAGCAGAGGACGCAGTACGCTCACTTGAGGTACACCACTAGTAACTGGTAAAGTGGTGGAAATGCTTGTTCGAACTTTAACACATTGAAAACGGTTTGAAAGATAAGAAATCAAAAGAGCGGTGAAAAAATCGTCAAAACCAAAAGCAGCAAACTTCTGTACAATAATGTCGTGCCTGACAGAATTGAAAGCTTTGCTAAAATCGAAATACATGGCAGCGCAAGGAATTTTGGCATCATGAGTGTGATATACTTCATTTAGATATGAGAGCATTTGCGTTATGATGAAACGCTTCTTGCGGAATCCATGCCGAGCATTCGAAACTTTGTATGGAACTCAAGGGTAAATATAATTGAACAAATTACGCTCGAAAATGAGTGAAAGAGGAAGAAGTATGCTAACTGGCCGACAATTGGTAATATTATAAGTGGAACCAGATTTGAAAACAGGAGTGATGAGTGCAGTTTTCCAGGAATCGGGCCAAACACAAGATTGTATAATGGATAGGAAAAGGAAAGAAACAACCGGAGAATGAAGGCTGTGACAGGATTTATAAATGAATGCAGGTATATTATCTGTAGAACGAGTCTCTTTGCATTTAGCTAGGAGCTCGCCAACAATACTGGGGGAGACATCAACTTCGGAAAGTTTGATTTCCGAATCAGCCAAACTACCACCAGCAGAAGGACTACTTTCATATACTTGATAAACAGAAGCGAAATATTGATTGAAAGTCTCACTAATTAAAGCATCGCTCTCGACCTGTTTGCGTTCCCAAAAAAGTTATATAGGGACAGGTTGTGTTGATTTAAATTGGTTAAGAAACATAAAAGCATGCTTGGAAGAATTCGGCGAAAAACGTTGAATCAGCAGAGTTTTATCGAGTTCAACTGAGTTTGAGAAATCATTCTCTAATTGAGACAGATATTGGGGATTAAAACAATTCGAATTGTTCATAGTTCTCAGTTTGTTAGCAATATGAATAGAATGAGATGAGAAGTAAAACGGAAAATCTTTTCAGCGAGCCGTAATTTTACGACATGAAGAATCAAGTGCTTGATAAACAGTTTCGTTAAACTTGTCAATGAACTCATATCAGATGACATAAAAAGAAATATCAGAAATTTGCAGGAAAATGTTTTTTATTGATTACGTAATTTATTATTACAATTGTTTAAATTTGATTGGTCAAAAAATTTTAAAGCATTTTAAGACATGTTTCTAGTTTTTCAGATCTTTGTTCGTTTTGTAAATTTTTCAAAAATTTTAATCCTGATGATGCACAAATTGTGCAGAAACGTTTTAATGAACATTTTAAATTTCTTATAACCTCTTAATGAAGTTTGATAAGCCTTCTTAGGTTCAAAAGCGCGGCGAAAATCAAAAGAGCGGTGAAAAAAATCGTCAAAACCAAAAGCAGCAAACTTCTGTACAATAATGTCGTGCCTGACAGAATCGAAAGCTTTGCTAAAATCGAAATACATGGCAGCGCAAGGAATTTTGGCATCATGAGTGTGATATACTTCATCTAGATATGAGAGCATTTGCGTTATGGTGGAACGCTTCTTGCGGAATCCATGCTGAGCATTCGAAACTTTGTATTGAACTCGAGGGTAAATATAATTGAACAAAATACGCTCGAAAATGAGTGAAAGAGGAGGAAGTATGCTAACTGGCCGATAATTGGTAATATCAAAAGGAGAACCAGATTTGAAAACAGGAGTGATGAGTGCAGTTTTCCAGGAATCGGGCCGAACACAAGATTGTATAATGGATAGGAAAAGGAAAGAAACAAGCGGAGAATGAAGGCTGTGACAGGATTTAGAAATGAATGCAGGTATATTATCTGTAGAACGAGTCTCTTTGCATTTAACTAGGAGCTCGCCAACAATACTGGGGGGACATCAACTTCGGAAAGTTTGATTTCCGAATCAGCCAAACTACCACCAGCAGAAGGACTACTTTCAGATACTTGATAAACAGAAGCGAAATATTGATTGAAAGTCTCACTAATTAAAACATCGCTCTCGACCTGTTTGCGTTCCCAAAAAAGTTTAGTAGGGACAGGTTGTGTTGATTTAAATTGGTTAAGAAACATAAAAGCATGCTTGAAAGAATTCGGCCAAAAACGTTGAATCAGCAGAGTTTTATAGAGTTCAACTGAGTTTGAGAAATCATTCTCTAATTGAGACAGATATTGGGGATTAAAACAATTCGAATTGTTCATAGTTCTCAGTTTATTAGCAATATGAATAGAATGAGATGAGAAGTAAAACGGAAAATCTTTTCAGCGAGCCGTAATTTTACGACATGAAGAATCAAGTGCTTGATAAACAGTTTCGTTGAACTTGTCAATGAACTCATATCAGATGACATAAAAAGAAATATCAGAAATTTGCAGGAAAATGTTTTTATTGATTACGTAATTTATTATTACAATTGTTTAAATTTGATTGGGCAAAAAATTTTAAAGCATTTTAAGACATGTTTCTAGTTTTTCAGATCTTTGTTCGTTTTGTAAATTTTTTAAAAATTTTAATCCTGATGATGCACAAATTGTGCAGAAACGTTTTAATGAACATTTTAAATTTCTTATAACCTTCTTAATGAAGTTTGATAAGCCTTCTTAGGTTGTTTATGTGTTTAATTTTAGAATAAAAATGAGTTCAAGGAGTCGACCTGCTCGAATTTACGTTGGAAATTTGCCACCCGATATTAGAGTTTCTGATATTAAGGAGCTCTTCGATTCTCGTAAATATGGAAAAATATCGGATGTAGATTTGAAGAATGAAAAGGGACCTCCTTTTGCATTTGTCGAGTTTGAAAATCAGGCGAGTAATTTCTGTTCACTTACCCGGCTCAACTGCTAACAGGCAAACGCTAATTTTTCCACTGTTTTGAAGTCATTGGAACTCAAGATGTGGCAAAATTTTTCAAACAAAAAGTATTTTCGTTGTAGAGATAGAATTTGACTTTTTTAAATCAGGATGATGCAGATTATGCTGTAGAAAAACGGCACGGATACGACTATGACGGTTACAAGCTGCGTGTGGAATACCCCAAAGGAGCCAGAGATTCAAGAGATAGATTTGGAGGTGGTGGAGGAGGGTCGGTATAAGTTCACAATAAAAAGCATTTCGAACGCCATACCAAATCTAGTAGTAGTAGTAAAAGATTTTAATTTGCTTGAGCAAATTTACATCTCAAGCTTTTAAATTATTATGGACTATCCGAAGAGCTTATGCCAGAAAAAAAAACTGTGAAATTAATAAAGCGGTACTAGTTTACTTGTTAGGTCACTCAAAAATGCTTGTTAGGTCATGAACAGTAAACGTTTCTATTCCTCTATATGGCTGCTAAAAACGGCCATAGTTAGCCTAGCGGGTACGATTCCGATTAACAACCCAGAGTCGTAGGGTCAAATCCTGTGCTGGCTCCTATTTTTTTAGAAAATAGGTGGGAACAATTATGTAAACTAGTTATGTCACGGGACCAAACAAGTAAACTAGTACCAATAAAGCTAGCTACTGGTCGGCTTTTTGAGGATCTATCTGCAATTTTTCTGAGTGTTTAAGCTTCTCTCGTGACAGAGGTGGAAGAGGAGGCCGGTTCGAGCCGCGATCATCGAAATATAGGGTGTCTGTTTCTGGCTTGCCCAAATCTGGATCGTGGCAAGATCTGAAAGACCACATGCGGGAGGCTGGAGATGTTCTGTTTACAGATGTATTCCGAAATGGTATTTCATTACTTATTCTTAAAACTGTCTCAAACGTCATGAAAAATTCAATTTTGATTTAGGTTCGGGTATATGCGAATTTAAAACATCAGAGGCAATGCGATATGCAATAGATAAGCTACACGACTCAAAGTTCACATCGCACGAAAACGAGACATCATACATAAGTGTAAGAAGCGATGACAAGGGACGCTCGCGCTCGAGGAGTAGATCACGACGGAGATCACGGTCTCGCGACAGGCGTCGTGATCGAAGTAGGTCGAGATCAAAAAGTCGATCACCGAAAAGAGGAAGGAGCCGATCGAAGAGCGATAGTCACAGAGCCAGGACTAGGTCCAGAACTGGATCTCGTTAAGTGTCCGCCCTAACAAACAAACAATATATGAGAGAAAGCTGCCGCATTGAATTCTCTCTAGCAAGGAACTGATCGTACAAGTGAGCAATCTGATGACCTATGCCTAAGTTTATAACTATAACTCGCCCGTACCTGTTTTATTTGTGACCTTTTAACTTTTTTGTGACGCATATTACATATGGAATATATTTCAAGCTGTTTTGTTCTGATTTGTGGTTCTCAATTAAAAGTCAACCTAATATTTAAATTTTCTTAGGTCCCTTCGAAGGATCCACGCCTAAGGATGGATAAACGCTCGGATAATTGAGGATTCGTCTCTTAAAGGAGCCCCCAAAACAAGGAAAAAAATAAGATGAATCTTTCGAAAAATGGACATTTCTTCGCTGTTCTTTGGACGCTATGGATTTCTTGTGCTTTATTGTAGGATTAAGCGATAAATAATCTGGGATTTTTGCAGTAAAATCTGGTCAATGGACAATCAAAGGATTCTTCTTCGTTTAGCAAGGATTCTTCTAAGGAGTTTCTAGGATGGATTCTCTTTTGCTGATTCTTGATTTCTATGAATGAGTGTGATAGGACTAGAAGTCGATTCTGCGGAGCTCAACGGGACGTACTCTTCTACTCATCTTGTGAAAAAAACTCAACTCTCTGAAAAAACACGGAAATTTAGCATCCTCACCTTAACTATTCTCTTTAATGAATTTTGAAGCCTATCTTGTATGGTTTTCCTGATAAATGCTAACAGGTTTATTTAAAACTTCTTAGCGGCTCGCTTTTGAATCATTTAAGAAAAAGATAAAGGATTTATTTGTCATTGCTAATGGTAAATATGCAAACGAAAATTACAACATGAAGCATCAGAAACAATGAGGCTTAAGTCCGAGCTCGATATCAACATTTAAAATGATAGTTCAATCGTAGTCAATATAAAACCAAATTAAACAAGAATAGCCGGTTACTGTTCAAGTAGCACCGAATGTTGCGACCGCAATCTTAAAAAATATAAAAATGTTTTCTAAAATTGTTGTCGTTTTTTCTGCATGTTGTGATGAAAAAATCAGAACGAAAGAAAAAGAACTTAGGCATATTTGAGAGTCATAGTAAACTAATTCAATTGGAAAACAGTTTCTGAAGAAAAATGACTAGAAAACCGAAAAAAAAAAAATCAAAAATTTTATCAAAATTTTTTGAGTTTTCAAGTTTTTGATTCCCAAAATTGCGCCGAAAAACTACCTTTACCTGGGTAAAACTGAGTTTTCGCGGCTTAAGTTAAGCTTAAATAAGCTACTGGAATTACTAACTAGCTGAATAATTAGCTCGAATTTAGAACAAAAATCAAAATTTTTCAAACCGGTTTTTCTCGACACTGAAATCTTTTTCAATTTTTTGTTATGTCGTTCGAATCACGACTGAATAGGCTTTAATGTGATATGTCACTCAACCATGTCCGATACTTATTTGTGTTACCTGAGTTTACGCGGAAAACAAAAAAACACTAAAACACAACCGAATCCAAAGTTCCTCCCCATTTTCAATGGTCGGAACAATATGAAAAAGTTCAAACCTTACCCCCAATCTTGCTAGTCGTAGGCACCTCTATTCGGTTTCTAAAACAAAACTAAATTTTTCATTTTACAATTACTGCTTTTTCTGTGTCCCATCCCTTGAAGCCTTTCTGAGACTGTTGGGCAAAGTTGAATTAAACGACCTGAATACCATCCGCCCTTCATTTGTTATTAACAGGGCTGCCTATAAGATTTGAAAATGAGAAATAACACGTCTCAAAGACTGTTGAACGTCATGTAATTACTCTTGTGGATAGTAGCTTGTTTTACCAAATAGGGTATCAGAATTACAATTTGTCTCACAGAAACATTTACTGATTCACGTACCAGCTCTTGCGGTGTTTTTGCTGCTGGTGTTGATTACCTAGTTAGTGAGTTTAGGTTCAGGTGGGTCATTCATTGAGTAATTTCAGATAAGGTACACCGTCTGTTCGTCACGCTATCTTATTTTCGGCCGGATAGATTCGTGCAACTTCTTAGTCTAATACCAATCTTAAGCTTACTCTTATCTCCTAGTCTCAATAGTTTAGCGTATATTGGTATTTGCGAGTTAGATATCTCGAACTGCTCTGAAGGAGAACGACTGTCTTCAATGATAAATTTATTTTGATCTGTTGCTGGAACTATGATTAGTTTCAGCGTTACAAAAAATTGTAAGTGTTAGTTATGGATCATGATTGGTTAGTTAGCAATCTTTTAAAGAGATAATTTTCTCAATAATTTAATTGGATATGAATACTAGTTCTAAAATGGTTCCAATAGGAATGCTAAGGTTATTGCTGCTTGTGACAACCGAGGTTTAATGCTGCTTGTGACAAACTGGTTCCACCCATTCGGGTTTTAATGTTTATTGCAAGGAACGATGGATGGAGAGATTTAATTTTCTCAATAATTTAATTGGATATGAATACTAGTTCTAAAATGGTTCCAATAGGAATGCTAAGGTTATTGCTGCTTGTGACAACCGGGGTTTAATGCTGCTTGTGGCAAACTGGTTCCACCCATTCGGGTTTTAATGTTTATTGCAAGGAACGATGGATGGATGGAGGAACGATGGATAGAGAGAAGGGGTGCAGATGTTCGTGTTTCAGAAGTGTGTCTTCTATATCCTAGATAGTTTTGAGTGATCGTGTCAAGATTTCAGATCTATACAATGATGTGTTGGTTTTGTTAAACTAGAGCGATACTGCATGTAAGATGGAGTTTGAATTCCATTGTGTAAAGAGCCAAGTGACTAGGATCGGTATGTTAAGTCAACATCGAGTTGGCCATCGCTCTTCTTCAAGGGGTTCCTTTGCTGCGATGTTGCGTCCTTACTTTAAATCCTGCGAGGGTTGTGACTAAGGCAACAAACCAATAGATTTGCTATTCATTCGCAATGTCGTGGAGTTTTCATCTCCCTTAGCTGCTCGTTCTTTTTGCTCCAAGAAATGTTGTACATGGCATATTTATGTCTATATCTTGTTAGTGAGATCAGTTTTAGTTATGATATAAGTTGTTTTCGCAAAAACGTTTTTTATTTAGTTTCGGTTATTTTAAAGAGTCGCTCACCCTAGAACAACTCTCGTCAAAAATGGGAGTGTGTGTCGTAAGCGTGGTGTAGCGCGGTGGGTTACGCCGGCTTTAGAGCATGCTTCGGACGTCAAACTGGGTGGTGAGGCCAGTTGAGGGAGTATAATTTTTCCGCCTCTTTGAGCAGTTTTTTTGTGTTCAACTTTTTTTTTCTAATTTATCGGATGTTTATATTTGTTTTGTTTTTAGTTGGGCTCTTTTATCAAAAATAGATTGTTGTGTTGTGGATTTTTTGGATTTTTTAACGTTTCAAGTGGTTTTAATAAAACTTGAAAGTGGGGTTCAGAAGAATAATTTATCCAGTTTTGATCTGGGTTTAATCTCGCTTGGGTACCGTGGGACTTTTTTATACATGCGCTTAGTTTTTGTGGCATAAGTAAGCTGCGTTTGTTAGCTTAAGTTTACTCATAATTCCTCCCATTGTGGTTAAAGGAAAGTTTGAAACGTGTGAAAACAGATTAGAGTTATCAGTTAGTTTCTGAAACTAGAATTCATTTACTGAACAATTCTACGTGAGCGAGTTACTTGATTTTTGTTGAAAGAGTGTGTGAAATTTGGGCGAATAAAGAGAAATAGTATTATGAAAGAAGCACACATAAAAAGGTTAGTTCTCCTTAATTTATTTTGCCTTTCTAATTTACCACTTCATATAAAAGTTTTTACTACAGAATTATCAATTTATTGAACTATTTATTAAGTTTACTTCGCTAAAATTTTTTATTGGCATGGTTAAGATAAAATATAAAAATTGAAGAGTTCTTTGTTTTTGGTGTTATCTTTTGATGAGAGCTAGTGAAATTTGAAAAAGAAATGTGGAACACACGTGTAGGAATGGTTAGTATCTTATTGATTTGTGTTAGTGATATTAATATCTTTCATCCATAAGAGGGTTCAGGCTCAGAGAAAGTTCCATGGGAAAGTTAGTTTTAATGGTGTCAGGTGTTACTGAAAGCTTTGCTAGCAAGCGTATTACGTTTTTAGTGCGAAGCAGTTGCCAAAGAAGTTCAAGCGCTCTGATGATATCTACTTCTTCGGTGGTATCTGAAAGTTCAAGGTTATGATAATGAATGAGGTTATAAAGTTTGTGATTAAATTTATTGCGGTGGTTATTTTCCAGTAGGGCGTCTTCAATGGGCTGTATTTATTTTTGGGGAATGATGATGGTTCGGGCGTCTTCTAGTGGAAATATGTTTTTCAGTGGCCAAAATATGTACATCTGTCGAATAGGATCGTAATTTCTGAGGATTCCATGCAAGTTAGTTGATTTGATGCAATATGTGAAGTTTATGAAATAAGGTGATATGTATTTTGAATTGCTGAACATAAAACGATGGCGTGGGTTACGAGATGTTGAACTGTGTATGAAGTGTCTTTGCATGTTTTTATAATATGTGTACCTGTGGGTTAGTTTTGTTTTTAACATGACTTCGTGTGAACAGTAACTATCTCTTTCCTTCGGTGTGAGGAACTTAAATTTTAGTGCGAATTGATTAAATTTATTAAAGAATGGTTCTAGGCTTTAGTGTTTTTGGGCGCGTGATCTATGATATGGTTCAATTTTTTGTTAGTGATATCAAATCAGATTATATATTCTGACTTTAAGAAAAATTTTTCAGTTAGTTGAAGGTAAAATTGGGATCATCGTCCTACAGGGAATCTTCCACATACCTGGTGACAGCGTGTTCATAATGGTTAAGGGAGAATCGGTTTGCTTTTGGTGACATGAATTTGTTCAGTGTTTGGTTTAAATTTATAGTGCTGGATTGATTTTCATGCAGTGCGCTGGTTAGGTGGCGAATGATGGTCTCACAAAGTTTGTCATCTGCGGGGTTGCTTTTCAAAGGAAGTTTTAGTGGGTTAGTGAAGTTGTAATAGGAGATCCAGGATAGTGTAGGTGGTAGGGTAAGTTCATCGACGTTGGTGTATGTGGGTATTGCGGAATTGTAGTAAATATATTGAGAGAAAAATGGTCAGTTTTGAATGAGGAAATCTGATTTATTAGTGTGCTGAGGATGATGGCAATATAGTCGGTATGATCGTGGGAGACTAATAAGGAACTGAGATGCAGTGTTAGACTGAGATGCACCCAATGAAAACTCTTTGGGATCGTGTGGGTGTAATGTGAAATGAGGGAGCAGACGATTCGGAAGTTGAAGCTGAATGAGTTAGTTGGTGAATTGTTAATGAGTTAATTGTGTAGTGAAATTATTGTTGATGAGTTTAAAAGTTATCTAAATCATGCTCAAGTTGATCCACTGTGATAGGGCTTGGTGCATCGGATTCATTACTTGAGGGGAGAAAATAGGGGTAATGTCAGTGTCTGAGAAGGGAGAGGGATATGGTACATCCGGGAGAGGGGGAGTTATAGGCTGAAAAGGTGGTTGAGAAAAATAAGTAGGTTTAGGTTCGGAGTCAAGGATTTCGTCGGGGGTGTCTATATCAGACTTATATGAATTAGAAATGATATGAAAAACAGTCTGCGTTGAGTTAGAAGAAAAACTGGTTAGAGTGGAAGATGTGAGGTCTGAAATTGAAATAAGGGAATTTTGGCATTGGAGAACTGAGAGATAGAAAAGGGAACGGTTGAGGGATCCAATTTGTCGGCTCATCGTGGGATGAAAACTTGATTGTTTTGTGAGCGAAAATTTCTTTTGTGTGGTTCTACAATTTGTTCAGATGAGATATTTGGCTTCGTTGTAAAGTAGTAGTTTGGAGTAAGCGTTCTGCGATCGGAAGTGTGTGTCTATAACTTCGCGGTACTAACGATAAAGGGTGATTGTTTTGTGAGTTGTGTACATGTGATGGTGCTGTAGGTGTTGTATTTGTGTTATCTTACGGAGTATTGTACGTATTTGGTTTTGTAGTGTGTTAAGCTGTACGTATTTGGTTTTGTAGATAATTTTTTTTCGCTAATTTGAGCGTCTAGAAGAACTTTAATAATTGAGGTGAAAAATTTTCCAAAAAATCCTGCAAATGAAATGGGTGCTACGCTTGCCTGTCTATTTACTTGTGTGTGCTTCGGTTTTCTTAAGGAGTTGCTCACCCTAAAGCTACTCTTGTCAAAAATAGGAGTGTCTGTCTTAAGCGTGATGTTGCTCGGTTGTAACAACGGCATGAAGCATACTCAGGACGTCCTTTACTAGTGGGTTAGGCCAGTTGTTTGGGTATGATTTTACCGTCTCTTTGAGCAGAGTCGCTTTTTGTGTTCAACTTCTTGTTATTTTATATCAGGTGTTTTTCCATATGTGTCTTTGTTAGTGTCCGTTTATCAAAAAAAAAGTTATCCAGTTTTAATCTGGCTTTAACCTGGTTTTGGTACCGTGAGCCTTTATCATACATGCAGTTGGTTTTGTGGCATTGACAAGCTGCGTTTTTAAATTTAAGCTTATCCATGATTCCTTCCAACCGGGTTAAGGTAAAGTTTTGAAACGGCCGATTGCAAAAAAATCTGGTATCAGTTAGTTTATATGACTTGAAATTGATTTATTAAATGATTTTACGAGCGCGAGTTGCGTATTTGTGTAGAAAGAGTGCGTAAAGTTTGAGCGAGTGGGCGCGTGAATAGTGTGCTTTTTTTGTTTTTCTTTTTTTTATTTTACTTTTTCAATCTTCAGTTTTACTACAAAATTATCAATCAGAATTTTATCGCACTGGAACAATTTATAAAACGTTGTTAGAATTATGAATCGAAATTTGAGAACGTTCTTTAATTTTTTAAATTTGATTCGTCTAGATGAAATCTGAAAAAGAAAGGTGAGACACATGTGTAAAAATGGTGAGGGTCTTTTTTATTTGTGTTAGAAATAATTATCAAAATTTTACTTACAAAGATTAGGGGTCAGGAAAAATCCATGGAAGAATCGAGCTTTAATGGTGTCGGACGTCACTAAAAGCTTAGCAAGCATGCATATTACATTTTTAGTGCGAAGCAGTGGCAGAAGAAGTTCAAAAGCTCTGATGATGTTTGCTTTGGCGGTAGCAGATGAAAATTCGTGATTCAATTTATGTATTATGTTGTAAAGCTTGTGATTGAGTTTAAATTTTTGTTCATTTCTTAGTAGGGGTACTTCGATGGGCTGTACATAATCGTGGGGGTTGATGATGGGATCGGCGTCTTCTAGTGGGAAGGTGTTAGTTAAGGGGCAAAATAAAAACATCTGAATGGCAGGATCGTATTTTCGGAGGATGTGCGAGTTAGTAGATTAAATGCAATATGTGAAGTTTCAGAAACAGGAGGATGTCTTTTTTTGAGTTAATAAATATAGAGCGATGATGTGGGTTACGGGATGGAGAACTTTGTATGAAGTACCGTTGGATGAATGTATATTAAATATACGTGTGAGTTAGTTTCGTTTTTCGATTTTAACATAACTTCATGCGAGCACTGAATATCTCGTTTCGTTTTTTTTTTGGTGTGTGAGAAAATTGAATGATAGTGCAAAGTGATTGAATTTGCTGAAGAAGGGCTCATGAGCTTAAGTAATTGTTAATGCGTGATCTATGATATTGACGAATTTTTTTCTTTGTGCTGTCAAGATGAAAAATATAGTCCAAGTTGATGAAGAATTTTTCGGTTAGTTGTGGGTTTATGTTAGGGTCATAGTCGTATGGTGAATCTTCCATATATCTCGTGACATTGAAGTCATAGTGGTTAATAGAGAATCGATTAACTTTTTGTGCAATGAATCGGTTTGGTGTTTGATTCAAGCCTATGGCGATGAGTTGTTTTCAGCGAAGTGCATTAGTTAATTGTAGAATGAGAGAGAAGCAAAGTTCGTTGTTAGTGGGTTTATTTATTAAAGGTGTTTTTAGTGAGTTAGAAAAGTTATAGCAGGAAATCCATAAAAGTATTGGGAGAAGGGAATTTTCGTCTACGTATTTCTTTTGCGTCGGGGGTGAAGAATGTATCTGTCTATTAAAGTTATTGAATTTTGCTTTTGGCTTGTCGTTGCATTTGTTCCACAATATCGTAAAAGTTATAACGGAAGAGTAGTTTTGTATGGTGAATTATTATATACATGTAATGCTATGATATATGTGTTTCTGTTTTGAGCGTATTTGATAGATGAAATCGTTACACTATAAAAATATGGATTGGTTTGAATTTGAAATCGGACAGATACAATTTCGCTGCTATCACGTTCTGTAAGTGGTTTTAAATGCTTTTGTTGATTATATACATAATAAAGTTTTGAAAAAAAGCGGTTCTTTATTTCATATTTAGAAAATTGGTAGGGATGTATTGTTGAGCTTTGTATAATTAAGTTTTGTTTGTATTTTGCTGTTTAAGATGTATACAGTAGGGACAAATTTTGTTCTAAATGGGATTCCGACTATGGTAGTGTAAAATCTGTGATGTGAAAAATTGTTTGAAAAGTTTAATTAGAAATTTGTTTTGTTCCATTGTTCGTGTTGGTATAAGGGATAGTTGAATTTTTTCATAATTTTTAAATCGCAGCTTGTGCAGTGGCTAGTTTGCTAAAAAATTTTGAAAAGATATTTTGGATGTTGGATTCCATTTCATGTAAGGATTTTGATAATGTTTGATTGTGCGCCATCGTCGATTAAATTTTTTTTTTAAATATCTGGTGTTTGAAAAATTTTATTTTTCGGACATTCTAAAAGTATTGGGGTTATCCACCTTTTTTTATGAGGTGGCACTTTATTCCCTGTTTTTTGGTATACATTATTCATACTTGAGGTGTTTTCAATTATATGTGGTGTATAGCTCATGGTATTTTGGTTGTTATTTGATTCTTGAGGGTTTAAACTGATAAAAAAAAATTTAAAACAATTCGATTGGATTGGTATCTCATATTCATTTTCTATTTTAAGCATGTTAATAATGAGCGTGTTTTCTGTTTCGCTTCCCGATTCTGCGCTTTCACAGTGTATGTGGTTTAGTTTAAGTTTCTGTAATGTCAAAACCTGGATGTCCGGGGTTGTTTCATTTGTAGAATGAATTTGGTTGATTTGTCTTTGATGTTTCGGTGTACTTTTTCTGTAGTTTCGATTTTGTTTGTTCGAATATTGAGGACTATTTTGATGTGGTGATTGATAAGAGTTTCAGGATCTGTTTTGAATTTGTTATTTTTCTTTTTAGAATTATCACGGGATCTATCATTATAGTAGTTATTATAGGTCTATTGTTTGAATAGTTTTGTGGTCTTTTCTTTGAGTGATTTCGGTTTTGATTGTTTGAGTTATTTCAATTGTTTCGATTATTTGACTTATTTTTTACTTGAGTTATTTCAACTATTCGAAGAAAATCTTGGACGATCATTGGAATAACATATGTTTCAATTGTTTGAGTATGACCGACTTTGTTATAGTTTGAGTAATTACTGTTAGTAGTCACTATTAGAGTAATTTTTTCAATACTGATTGTTTTGACCGTTTGATCTGCTATATCTGTTTTGTGAATACTTTTGTGAATTCTGTCGATCTGGTGATCTTCCGCGAAAATTTTTTGAGTAGGGGGATTGTGATCTGTTTTTACTATAGAGTTTTGGGAGTGGTTCACTTGGGCTATTGTTACTTTCAACGTTTTTATTTGTTGGTAAATTCTGATTTTTCTATGTAATGGCAAAGAAGTTTGCTTGGTTCTGTGTTTTGGTGGTAAATATAAAATTTCGTGTTGTTTTTGTCTGCAATGAGCAATGCTATGTCCTTAATCACGACAATAATTCTACTACTGTTTGATTGATGGTTTCCCTTTGAATTTTGGATTCTTCTCGTAAATGTTTAGGGTCTGAGTAACCTATTTTGCTAACTCTTTGTCAGATTCTTCGGTATTAATTTTATATGTGAAGTTGTTTTGACATTATTTTTCTATTGTACTTTTAAATTTTCTGTTTTCTCTTTTCATTGTTATTTCAGCTTGCTCTAAATTGTCTACTAGTTTTCGAAAAACTATATCAGGTTTTCGGGTTGATGATGGATGGATGCTCTTTCTTTATTGCAATTTTTGATAATTGTGGTGTTAGTCATCATCAGATTTTCTGTCATTTTCGTCTTTCTTGATCATGTGTATTACGAGAACACGCCTTCCGTACTTGAATATGTATTCTTACTGCGAGTTGTTTTATTGTTTCGTTCGGATGCCTACAATTTTTGTTGCATAAAACTGTTCGATGTTGTTTGATTCGTTCAGATTCGAACAGTTTTTTAAAAACCATGCAGAAATCGTTTCCAATCGGATTTAATTTCTATAGGTAAAGCTATAAACCATTTTTGAGCTGAGCCACCGAGTGTGGTTTGGATTAATGCTGTACGTCTATGCATGCAATTTTGTTGTAGGGTTGTGTTTAGGGGTTCGTGGCCTATGTTTTAGGTTAAATTTGCTGTCACGTCATTTACATAGTCTTCTACTGAGTACGCAGGATCTGTTACCGTAAATTCTATAAATTTTTTATTGGACGTTATAGATGATCCGCCCATAAGGTATGGATTCGTTGTCATTTGTATTGATTCTGTTGGGTTGTTTGTGTAAAACTTGTGAGTTGGTTTTTTTGTAATTTTGTGTTGATGGAAATAGTAAGATAATGGGATTTTTTTTCTCATTGATTCGAGTTTGTAACTCTGCGTAATTGTATTGTTTTTGTGGTTGTATCTTATTACTAGAGTGTAGTTGATTTTGGCTTTGAAAAAATTGTTAAAATTGTTGTTGTGGTTGCTGTGATTGTTAAGGGTTCATTTACGGTTCAAAAATATCTGGTTGAAATTATCATCTGGTTGATCTATATTATTCCAGTGATTATTTCGTTGATTATTCTTATGTTGTTGTTGAATTTGAAAGTTTTTTATTTTGTTCAAAAAATGGATACTTTTCAGTGCGGTCGGTCGAAGTTTGTTGTTTATTGTTTGAAAAAATGATTAGGATATTGGGTTTGGTTTTGTTGAATGTAGTTATCTTCTTGGGTTGATTTTTTTGAGACATTGGTTTTGATAATGGATTGCTTATACTATTTTTTTGTGAAAATTTCCTAGTTATCTTTATCGAAGTTATTGCCGTTTTTGTGTTTACTAGAGTGTCGTTTTTTGGTTATTGGTCTATGAGTTTGGTTATCCATATGCGAGTAAGTGGGGTTAATCAGTGTTTTAACTGTTGATTATAAGGTTGTTTGTGAGAAAGCAGTAATAGTTTTGTTATGTGTTGTTGTATTTATTAGGGAATTAATTTGTTGTGTTGTTGTATGTAGTGTTTCAACTATTCCTTTATTTACAAAGTGTGATGGAAATTGGATATCTTGGTGTGTTAAATTTCTAGTTCCTTTAAGGGTTGTAGGTGTATTTATGAACGTTGAATATATGCTGTCATTGGTCGATCTATCAATAAACATTGTATTGTAAACTAAAGGTGCAGTGTCAGTTTTGAGTGGAGTTACTCTTAAAAAAAATTTTTTTTACGGAAATAGTAGCGATTTGCTGCACTAGGAATATCTTTTGGGATTAAATGTGGAATAAAAATTTCGTAAATCAGTAAACCAGTAAGACTCTATAATTGGAACCAACCAAAGAGGCGTTTTGAAAATTGCACATTAACTGTGATTAGGCACGAAAAACAACTCAATACGATGAAAATTTCGACGATTTTTCTACCCTTTTTTTATCATCCAACCACAAAGCGGTCCCGCTAGAGGACAAATACAGTTTTGCCATAACCTTACTGCAAAGTTGTTCGACTGAAAAAAAAAGCCCATGAAACAAGAATTTCCTGAAAAAAAGTTCAGAGACATGTATTAGATCACTATTTACCAGGCATCAGTATTTTGAGTCACCTTGCAGTACATTTAAATACGAAATTCTACCACCACAATCATCAAATCAACTACCTCAACGAATACAAACTGATGATATAGATTAAGATTTCCCAAAAAAATTCACAGAAAAAAAATCAAAAAAATACAATATCAAAACTCACAAAGAGCAAACACATTTTTCACAAACAATGTCTTTTCCATCATTTATAGCTAGATTTCTATATTAGAAAAAAAAACGACACGTTTTATGAATCACCACCGCAAACATCTCGACATGCAAAAGAAAGACGAGAAATAATCTTTTCTCACGATGTTTAGACTCAATTCGTGAAACACTCAATGACATTAAAATATCAAAAATAATAAATTTTGATCTACGAAGAACCTTAGCTTGGTTGATAATAGATCATTTTCAACACAATTTGGACTTATTCTCACAGGCAAGAAAAAAACCGACCACGAAACAGACGATAAAACAGTATTAGCAGACAAAACTGATTATGTATGAGACCCTGAATGGTCTACTATTGTAATTTTTAAAATCCCAAAAGATATTCCTAGTGCAGCAATCGCTACTATTTCCGTACAAAAAAAAAATTTTTTTTTTGGAGTAACTGCACTCACAACTGACACTGCACCTTTTATTTACAATACAATGTTTATTGATTGATCAAGCAATGACAGCATATATTCAACGTTCATAAATACACCTACAACCCTTAAGGGAACTAGAAAATCAACACACCAAGATATCCAAACTCAATCACACTTTGTAAATAAAGGAATGTTTGAAACACTACATACAACAACACAACAAATTAATTCCCCAATAAATATAACACCACATAACAAAACTATTACTGCTTCCCCATAAACATTTTTATAATCAACAGTTAAAACATTGGTTAACCCCAATTACTCGCATATGGATAACCAAACTCATAGACCAATAACCAAAAAACGACACTCTAGTAAACACAAAAACGGCAATAACTTCGATAACTATAATTATGAAATTTTCACAAAAAAATAGTATAAGCAATCCATTATCAAAACTAATTTCTCAAAAAAAAACAAAAAAAAACAACCCAAGAAGATAACTATATTCAACAAAACCAAACCCAATTTCCTAATCATTTTTTTAACGATAAAAAAAACTCCGACAGACCGCACTGAAAAGTATCCATTTTTGAACAAAATAAAGACTTTCAAAATCAACAACAACATAACAATAATCAACGAAATAATCACTGGAATAATATAGATCAACCAGATGATAATTTCAACCAGATATTTTTGAACCGTAAATGAACCCTTAACAATCACAGCAACCACAACAACAATTTTAACAATTTTTTCAAAGCCAAAATCAACTACACTCTAGTAATAAGATACAACCACAAAAACAATACAATTACGCAGAGTTACAAACTCGAATCAAGGAGAAACAAAATCCCATTATCTTACTATTTTCATCAACACAAAATTACAAAAAACCAAGTCACAAGTTTTACCCAAACACCAAACCTAACAGCATCAATACAAATGACAACGAATCCATACCTTATGGGCGGATCATCTATAACATCCAATAAAAATTTATAGAATTTACGGGAACAGATTCTGCGTACTCAGTAGAAGACTATGTAAATGATGTGACAGCAAATTAAACCTAAAATATAGGCCACGAACCCCTAAACACAACCCTACATCAAAATTGGATGCATAGACGTACAGCATTAATCCAAACCACACTCGGAGGCGCAGCTCAAAAATGGTCTTTAGCTTCACCTATAGAAATTAAATCCAATTGGAAACGATTTACGCATGGTTTATAAAAAACTTCCAATCTGAACGAATCAAACAACATCAAACAATTTTATGCAACAAAAATTGTAGGCATCCGAACGAAACAATAAAACAACTCGCAGTAAGAATACATTTTCAAGTACGAAAGGCGTGTTCTCTTAATACACATGATCATGAAAAACGAAAATGACAGAAAATCTGATGATGACTAACACCACAATTATCAAAAATTGCAATAAAAAAAGAGCATCCATCCATCATCAACCCGAGAACCTGATATAGTTTTTCGAAAACTAGTAGACAAATTAGAACAAGCTGAAATTACATTGAAAAGAGAAAACAGAAAATTTAAAAAGTACAATAGAAAAATATTGTCAAAACAACTCACATATAAAATTAATACCGAAGAATCTGACAAAGTGTTAGCAAAATAGTTTACTCAGACCTTAACCATCTATGAGAAGAATCCAAAATTCAAAGGCAAACCATCAATCAAAAAATGGTAGAATTAATGTCGTGGTTATGGACATAGAATTGCTCATTGCAGACAAAAACAACACGAAATTTTAAATTTACCACCAAAACACACAGAACCAAGCAAACCTCCTTGCCTTTACATAGAAAAATCAGAATTTACCAACAAATAAAAACGTTGAAAGTAACAATAGCCCAGGTGAACCACTCCCAAACCTCTATAGTAAAAACAGATCACAATCCCCCTACTCAAAAAGCTTTCGCGGAAGATCACGAGATAGACAGAATTCACAAAATTTTTCACAAAATAGATATAGCAGATCAAACGGTCAAAACAATCAGTATCGAAAAAATTACTCTAATAGTGACCACTAACAGTAATTACTCAAACTATAACAGAAGTCGGTCATACTCAAACCATCGAAACAGATGTTGTTCCAATGACCGTCCAAGATTTTCTTCGAATAGTGGAAATAACTCAGTCAGGTAAAAAATCAGTCAAGTAATCGAAAAAATTGAAATAACTCAAACAATCAAAACAAAAATCACTCATAGAAAAGACCACAAAACTATTCAAACAATAGACTATATAATAACTACTATAATAATAGATCCCGTGATAATTCTAAAAAAAAACAAATTCAAAACAGATCCTGAAACTCTTATCAATCACCACGTCAAAATAGTCCTCAATATTCAAACAAACAAAATCGAAACTGCGGAAAAAGTACACCGAAACATCAAAGACAAATCAACCAAATTCATTCTACAAATGAAACAAGCCCGGACATCCAGGTTTTGACATTACAGGAACTTCAAAACTACAACTAAACCAATAACACAGTGAAAGCGCAGATTACGGAAGCGCAACAGAAAACACGCTCATTATTAACCTGCTTGAAATAGAAAATGATTATGAGATACCAATCCAATCGAATTGTTTTAAAATTTTTTTTATCAGTTTAAACCCTCAAGAACCGAATAACAACCAAGATACCATGAACTATACACCACATATAACTGAAAACACCTCAAGTATCAATCATGTATACCAAAATACAGGGAATAGTGTGCCACCTCAAAAATAAAAAACGTGGATAATCCCAATACTTTTAGAATGTCCGAAAAATAAAGTCTTTCAAACACCAGATCTTTAAAAAGAATTTTCAATCGAAAATACCTCTTCAAAATTTTTTAGCAAACTAGCCACTGCACAAGCTGCGATTTAACAAATTATGAAAAAATTCAATTATCACTTATACCAACACAAACAATGGAACGAAACAAATTTCTAATTAACCTTTTCAAACAATTTTTCATATCACAGAATTTACACTACCATAGTCGGAATCCCATTTAGAACTAAATATGTCCCAACTGTATACATCTCAAACAGCAAAATACAAACAAAAGCTAATTATACAAAGCTCAACAATACATCTCTATCAATTTTCTAAAGATAAAATAAAGAACCGCTTTTTTCAAAACTTTATCATATATATAATTAACAAAAAAAACATTTAAAACCACTTACAGAACGTGATAGCAGCGAAATTGTATCTGTCCGATTTCAAATTAAAACCAATCCATAATTTTTTTAGTGTAACGATTTCATCTATCAAATACGCTCAAAACACAAACACAGATACCATAGCATTACATGTATATAATAATTCACCATACCAAATTACTCTTCCGTTATAATTTTTAGGATATTGTGGAACAACTGCAACGATAAGGCAAAAGCAAAATTCAACAACTATAATAGACAGACACATTAATCACCCTCGACGCAAAAGAAATACGTAGACAAAAATTCCCTACTCTCAACACTTTTATGGATTTCCTGCTATAACTTTTCTAACTCACTTAAAATACCTTTAATAAATAATCCGACTAACAACGAACTTTGCGTCTCTCTCTTTCTACAATTAACTAATGCACTTCGCATAAATCAATTCATCGCCATAGGCTTGAATCAAACACCAAACCGATTCATTGCACAAAAAGTTAATCGATTCTCTTAACAACTATGACTTCAATGGCACAAGATATATGGAAGATTCACCATACGACAATGACCCTAACATAAACCCACAAGTAACCGAAAAATTCCTCATCACTATATTTTTCATCTTGACAGCACAAAGAAAAAACTTCGACAAAATCATAGATCACGCATTAACAAATACTTAAGCTCAGGAGCCCTTCTTCAACAAATTCAATCACTTTGCACTATCAGTTAATTTTCTCACAAACCAAAAAAAAAGGAAACGAGATATTCAGTGCTCGCATGAAGTTATGTTAAAATCGAAAAACGAAACTAACTCACACGTATATTTAATGTACAGTCATCCAACGGCACTTCATACACAGTTCTCCATCCCGTAACCCACATCATCGCTCTTATGTTTATTAACTCAAAAAAACACATCCTCCTATTTCTGAAACTTCGCAAATTGCATCAAATCTACTAACTTGCACGATATCCTCTGAAAATACGATCCTGTCATTCAGATGTTTTTATTTTGCCACTTAACTAACGCCTTGCCACCAGAAGACGCCGATCGCATGATCAACCCCCACGATTATGTACAGCCCATCGAAGTACACCTACTAAAATATGAACTTAAATTTAAACTCAATCACAAGCTCTACAACATAATACATAAATTAAACCACGAATTTTCATCTGCTACCGACAAAGCAAACATCATCAGAGCTTTTGAACTTCTTCGGCCACTGCGTCGTACTAAAAATGTAATATGCATGCTTGCTAAGCTTTTAGTGAGGTCCGACACCATTAAAGCTCGCTTCTTCCATGGATTTTTCCTGACCCCTAATCTTTGTAAGTAAAATTTTGATAATTACTTCTAACACAAATAAAAAAGACACTCACCATTTTTACACGTGTGTCTCACCTTTCTTTTTCAGATCTCATCTAGCAATCATGTAGACGAATCAAATAAAAAAATTAAAAAACGTTCTCAATTTTCGATTCATAATTCTAACTATGTTTTATAAATTGTTCCAGTGCGATAAAATTCTGATTGATAATTTTGTAGTAAAACTGAAGATTGAAAAAGTAAAATAAAAAAAAGAAAAACAAAAATGCACACATTTCACGCACCCACTCGCTCACACTTCACGCAATTTTTCCACACAAATATGCAACTCGCGCTCGTAAAATTGTTTAATAAATCAATTTCAAGTCTTATAAACTAACTGATACCAGATTTTTTTGCAATCGGCCGTTTCAAAACTTTACCTTAACCCGGTTGTAAGGAATCATGGTTAAGCTTAAATTAACAAACGCAGCTTATCAATGCCACAAAACCAACCGCATGTATGATAAAGGCTAACGGTACCAAAACCACGTTAAAGCCAGATTAAAACTGGATAAACTATTCTTTTGAAACCCTCCTTCAAGTTTTATTGAAACTTTTTGAAGCACTGAGAACTCAAAAGAACAACACAAAACACGACATCTTTTTTTGATAAACGGGCACTAAGAAACCCACATATGGAAAAACACCTGATATAAAAGATCAAAAAGTTGAACACAAAAAGCGACTCTGCTCAAAGAGACGGTAAAATCATACCCAAACAACTGGCCTAACCCACCAGTAAAGGACGTCCAGAGTATGCTTCATGCCGGTGTTACAACCGAGCAACATCACGCTTAAGACAGACACTCCTTTTTTTGACAAGAGTAGCTTTAGGGTGAGCAACTCTTTAAGAAAACCGAAGCTAAACAAAACGCTTTTGCGAAAACTTCTAATAAAAAAATCATAACTAAAACTGATATCCAGATATAACGAGATACTAACAAGATGCAGATGCAACTATGCAAGAGCAAAACAAGAGCAGGAAAAGGAAATGAAAACTCGATGACTTTCCGACTCTGGAAAGGCAAATCTATTGGTTTGTTGTCGAAGTCACAACCATCAAAGGATTTAAAGGATGGACCCAACATCGCACTGAAGGTGTCCATTGAAGAAGAACAATGGCCACTCTATGTTGATCTCACATACGAAACCTCGTCACTTTGCGCTTCACACAGAAAAGTCGAATCCACCCACCTCGCCTTTCGACGAATAGTTGAGAACGCACGTGGTCTCGCTCTAGCTTAACGAAATTAACACATCCGTGGTGTCGGTATTGCATAAATCTAAAACCCTAACTCAATCACTCAACACGATCCACATACACGCGACTCACCTCTAAAGGAACTAACCCCTGTGCCCTTTCTCTCCAGGAAGACAACTACTCTGCAACATTTTTTTGATCTTTTCATTCACGCAGCCACTTCTTTAAAAGAATCTACTCAAAGAATCAAGAAATAATTCCATCCGTCCTTCACTACGAAAACATTAAACTTGAAACTCTTTGAGCCCCGGATGAGTGGAACCAGTTTAAAACTAGTTTATATCCAATTGTGTTTTTGATAAAACACCCCTTTAAAAGAATGAAGATTACTTACGGAAACTTAATTTTTGGATTTTTTGAGTTTTGTCTTGCATTCAACGGAAAACTTTTCATAATATTTTTAATAGGTCATTTTAAAACAGAAACAAGTATAGCCAGTTGCTATGCAAATTGACCAAAACAATGAAAAAAAATTGCAAATTTTGGTGATATATTGCAATAGGTGGTAATTTTAGGTTAAATAGCTGGATCAATTTTGTTATAGTTTGCACAGTATTTACAATTTAGTTTTTTGGCAAACGAAGTGTATAAAAATTGAATTTTGTAATAACATTTCATGTGACAAATTAATTTATATACAAAAACTATCTTGGCATCACGTATATTTGACTGAAAGAGAACTGACTAAATTATGCAATAAATCTCAACTTTAATACATGCACTGTAGGTCGAATTACCAGCTGTTGTAACATATCATTAAAACTTTTCTTTTGCAGATGAGTTGCTTTTATGGCGTTTTTTGTTCAAAGAGTGAATAAAAAGTATGAGCGAAAGCCTAGAACAAAAAACTCATTGATAGTAAAAACAAAGTAGACACTTTCGATAGGAGTTTTCGATAGTTCTTTCAGAAATTTTTTTGTTCCATTTTTTTTCCAGTACCTAACAAATCCAAGTTCTAGTACCTAAAAAATATAAAGAAACGCAAAGACAAAACTCCTATATATTTACAGTGGTCGGAACAACAGGCATGAAGCTCAGGTTGTTCCAATTACAGTACAGATTTCAAGCGAGTACACCAGCGGATTTAGGAGGAGGGGGCGGATGCCCCTCCCCTTTAGGGATTCGAACCCCTGCTGACCCAAAGAGTCCCCCAGTTGTACTAATTTCAGATATCGAGTTTTGGCTGATTGACCATAAATACTTTCTACGGGCGCCTTCGGCGTCAAAATGACCTACCTTTGAGAGAGGAGCGCGCGCAGAAAAAACGCAATTTTTTGGTACACATTTTCCAAAAAGAGCCTAAAAACGCATTTTTTGGCCTGTTTTTTTTTTAATTTGCCTGCGGCCCAAAAAAATATGGTCAGAATGAGGTCCTCATTGTAAGTTGGGAGAGCTCAGAAAAATCAGAAAATCAAATTGGTCGACTTTAAAAAAAAATAAACAAAAATTTCGATTTTTTTCTGAAAATCAACCCATATGAAAATCCTAAATCTGCCCATGAAGGAGTATCAAACACTTCGATCGTTGTTCAATTGTTTCGAAAATTGAAATCTAGCCTCAACTTATGAATTATAATGACACTCGGCTGCTCCCCTGTCACTTGAACTCCACTGGCACTTGGCGGAATCCTGACTCCGTCGCTATTAACCGTCAATCTACCCATGGACATCAGACCATCTGATGAACTGTGGAAACAAATGGGATTGTTTGTTGTTCAAATTATGTCGCCTAATGGTTTCCGTGGTGTCGGTACTGCATGTAACTCCGCTGTGGCCTGCATAGCCGCATCCTTGCGGAAGTTCATCACGTTTTGCGTCGATGGCTTTTCCACAACCATTTTTGACTCGGAATTGACATCACCCAAATGAATTGAAATATCAGACTTTTGTAGCACTTTTCCGAGTGCGACGTAATTGTATGATCCGATTCCGCTTCCACCTTCTTGTTTAAAGTTTTGAAATATAGTTGCGATTTTAAATGGTCTTGATTTTTTGAAATATATGGTAAACTTTTCGCTAAGCAGTAAGGACCGGCGCTTTATTTGTTGAACTGCTGGGCTCCCCACTAGGGAGTGATGTTGATTTGGCCAACGGATGTTCTAGCGGATCGTGCACGCCCGTTGTGGTTCCGTCATCCTGGCTTGTGTCCTCCTGCATAACTCGCGGGGAAAGATCTTCTTGTTGCGATCTAGGTAATACAAAATTTTTTCCCGAGATAATTACCCAACGAATGACTTTTTGCAACTGTATGCCAGACGATATTTGTTTTATGAGCATCAAATGGTGAAAAATTCGTTAAGTATTGTCTTGAGCGCTGGTCTCGGTTTATGAAACGAGTATGCCATGAGACGTTTTCTCGTTGTACGTATACATCTTTCAACTAACCCCGTTGCTCGATGATTTCCTATAGGAGCGAAAATTAACTGGTTGTATTCTTTGTACAAATTTTGCGTTTTGATTTTGCTACGAATCCTGACCCTTGGTCTGTACGGATGGCTCTTGGAATCACATGAAGTGCGATATAGTTCTCGAGAAAATCCCTAATCACCGTAGCTGTTGTTCTCGTAGTGATTTGCATTGAGTCAAGTTTGGAGAATCTATCACCGTAGGTTAACAAGTACTTAATAGTACCCCATACCGGCAGCAAGGAACTTAAAATTTTCAGCTGTAGTTCTTGATTTGGTTCTTCTAACTGATACAACTTGGGAACGTCTCTCCTCCGAATTACCGATTTCAAATTCTTCCCGTTTTGAAACACTCCTTGCGAAAAGCCGCGGTTAGCTGGATTTTGCGGTTCATATGCGTCCACTGGAAAAATTATTTGCACCGTCCCGCATATTGAACATACTCGTGTGCCCCATGTGGAGCCGCATCATATATGGTGCACAAATTTGAGGCGGCATATTCATCCGATCTGTAGGAAAGAGGATTCCGTTTGACGTATGAAACTTTTTTAGGTAATGGTTGATATAATGCCCTAGATTTCTGGTTTGATCGTAACTCTTAGCGGTTTACGCTTAGACTATGCATTGAGGAATTTATTATTCATCGTTTGTTTATTCGTTTCGAAATTAGGGCTACTTTTACAGATCCACCCCGTTTTGCTGTCACGACAGTAGGCAAAATGAAATATTCCTCCGTACAGTTCCCCATTTTAACAAGGCAAGCATCTTTTAACAAATTTCAAATAGTCTCCTCAATGTTAGGTAGGACATGTATAGCTCTTGCCCATAAGTTGAAGTGCTCATAACGGTTGGTGAAAGTGGGTCCAAAACTCGCAATTTTAGGCAATTTTTTTCTCTCAAACAATTCTTCGAATTCACTCAAAATACATTTGATGTAGTTAAGTTGGCGAAACTCTGAGTGCGCTGTTCCTTCGTTCGCCACGACCACGTCATGCTTGTATTTGAAATACCTCAATCACCAATGACGGCAAAAAAATTGTTTCCAATTAGTTCTCTTTGACCTCCCTCGATAAGGATATTCTGCACCATCGGCTATTCAGCCTTCGAATTGAATTCTGACAAAGATTCTCTCGATAATTTACAAGTACCGATGTTGACTTTTAAGCTCATAAAGTTTGTTCTAGGATATGAAGGACACCGGAGTAGTACACTAAAATTCAAATTCTGTCTCCCACCGTTTCCTGTCCATCCGTACGCTTAACAACCTAATTTTGTTAACGAATTACTTTTTTCTGTGAAAGACATTACTTGGGTAACAGGCAGCGACTGTAACCGACCAAAAATACGGAACTTTTTCTGCCCATTGACAATGAGCCGAACTATCGATCTTTTTGGTCAAATTAGTTCTACCCCAATTTGTTTTTTTTTGCTCTTGAGATAAGCAAGCGTTATCAAATCAAAACCTAGAGTTTTCAGGTTAACAGTTTGTTAGCTTGGTTTGTACTTCAGTCAATCTTCCGGTACACTTGGTCTAGGCGTAACGACTTCGCCTTCGGTGATAAGGGGCTAAGAACCTCGATTAAAACAATGTTTGTCAGCCTATTGTATGCATGCATGCTATTTCGGCTAATTGGCTGCGACATCACAAATTTCTCTGGTGCTGTAGTTCTCAATTTTCCGTATAATTCAGGAAACGACGTGAAAATTGAGAATTTAAGAAACATTAACATGTAAACATTTATTTTTCGGCTCAATAGTATTACTATGCAAGTTTTTTTAGCTTGATTGCCACTCCATACAGTTTTCTGAAAACTTTTTCAAAGCCATGATTGAATTCTTGGCGTGGTCTTTTCAATAATTAGAACTTTTTTCGGATAAAATTTTGTAAAAATTTTATTTGTTTGAATTTTTTACAATGTGTCTTTTCTTTTAATTTCTGTCAACTTTCTCGCAAAACTGTGCTCAATTGGTATCGTAAGTGGCGTAAAGCTTCGCTTCTTTTCCCATTGCTATTTAAATTTACTAGTTTTAAAAATTCTTGTACCAACTTTAATGTAAGCATGCATTCGCTGTTTTCGATAGCCTCTTGATTTTTGTTAACAAACTAGTAAAAATGTTTTTAGATAACGCGGAGGTTAAAGATTACAATCTATTTGATTTAAGTTCACAAACAGCCTAATCAACAGATATGATTAGGTCAACCCAGGCTGGCTTCTACACTATATAGAAAAACTTGTATGGCAACTTTTTGAAATTAAATTCTACATAATTTGAAACTTCCAATAGTTTGTTAACTGCTATTTGTTCATTTAAAACAAATTTAAAAAAATTATGTTCGGTTTTATTCTATGGTTTTTTTGATCATTATAAAGTTTTTAGGCCAGTCATTTCTTTTTGTGGCACATATTTATGCAAAATGATCCAAAAATTGACACCAACCGAGTTTTTATGAAGCAGTTTGAGTCACCTGAAAAGTTTTATTCTATGAGAGGGCTCGAAACAAAACTGCAATAAGCAAAAACTCATCTTTCACTTGAACTAGTTTCAAATTTACTTTCAGTGTTGTATTCAAAATTCACAAACATAAATTGGAGTCTAAAATTGTTTTCTTTCTTAGACACCTTATGAGGACTGCGAAGTCGTTATCTGCTCGGTTGAACTCATTCATTGCTGCAATTTCATAAAAATTCAATAAGGCCCAAAAGTAGTGTAAGTCAATTGGCGTTGTCTAACCGGAAAAGGAAAGTGATTGGGGGTCGGTTGTTCAACGTTTGAAGCTCGCAAAAGCCGAAACAATTGTATTTTGAACCAATTATTAATATTTTCTACTGATTTTCAAAAAATTTTAATTTATTTGTCTTAAATTGTTGAGCAATTGTTTTTCTGTGATAAAAAATTATCTAGGTACGTTGCAGTGATTGCAGCTGTGGAAATTGAACTTTTTAGCCCATTGACAATGAGCCTAATCATCGATCTTTTTATCTTTTTAGCCAATTTACTTCAACCCCAATTCATTTTTTGGTTTTTTGCTATTGCGATGAGCAAATGCTAGCAAATCAAAACCGAAAATTTCCAGTTAACATGTTGTTAGCTTGGTTTGTAACTAAATCAAGTTTCTGGTACTCTTGTTCTAGACGTAACGACTACGCCTTGGAGGAGGGCTAGGATCCTCGATTAAAACAAAGTTTGTCGGCCTTATTTTTGTCTTCATGCTCTTTTGGCTAAGTGGCTGCGTCATCACAAATTCTTCATATGCTATAGTTTTCATTTTTTCATGTGTTTCAAAAAATGGCGACGTGAAAATTAAGAACTTAAGAAACAATTACTTGAAAACAGTTAACTTTCGGCTCAACAGGATTACTAAGCAAATTTTTTTTGGCTCACTTGCCGCTCCATGTAGTTTTTTGAAAAATTATTCAACGCCAAAACTGAATTATCGGCGTTTTTTCTTCGCCGATTAGTACCTCTTTCCAGATAAAATTTTGAAATTTTTTAGTTGTAAAAAGGTTTTGATTGAACTGCTTTTCCTTCAATTTTCATCAGCTAGCTCGCAAAACTATGCTCAATAGGTATTGTAAGTGGCGGAAAGCTCCGCTTGTCCTCTTAGTGCAACATGTAAATTTACTTGCTTTGAAATATCTCGTATCATGTTTAAGGGAAGCATGCATTCGCTGTTTTCTCTGGCTTTTTATTTTCATGGCAATTTAAAATTTTTCTTTTTAGATATCTCGGAGGTCAAAACTCACATTCTATTTTTTTAACTTAAGATATGTACAGATATGTTTAAGTCAATCCAGTCTGATTTTTTAGCCGTATTAGAATTTTGTTTAAAATAAACATATGAGTTTTAAACCCCGACTTCATTTGAAACTTCCAATAGTTTCGTTAGCTGGTACTTGTTCACGTTAATATAAAAGTTTTAGTTAACACCTAGATTTTTTGAACGTTTTCAAGTTTTTAGGCATATTTTTCTATTTAATGGTACATATTTAATCAAGGGGTTACAAAAACTGACACCAACCGAGTTTTATGAAGTAGGTTACGTCACCTGAATTCTTTTTTTTCTACGAGAGGGCTATAAACAAAAAAATGCATGCAAGCCAATACGGAAACTTTGAAACTCGTCTTTCACTTAAACCAGTTCTAAACCTATAAATAAGGTTAAATTTATTAATCACCTAACATAGTCTTAATCTGCTCCTTTTTTTCTTTTATTTCATTTCAAGTGCCGCGAAATCTTTATCCGCTCAGTTTAATTCATCCATTGCGGTTTGTTCATCATAAATTTTCAAGAACGTTCAAAACTAGTGTAATCCAATCTGTGTTGTCTGACCGGAAAACACAATTGCTTCAGGGTCGGAAGGATAACGTTTGAGTCACAAGCCGAAAAAATTTATATTTTGAAACGCTTATGTTTTTCATTGATTTTCAAAAAATAACTTAATGGCATTTGTTTTAACTTGTTAACGAATCGTTTTTGTCTGTGATGATTTTCTTTTTACCTATTGACAATGAGTATAATCATCAATTTTTCAGCCAGTTTTCTTCAACCCCAATTTGTTTTTTGCTATTGCAATAAGCAAGTGTTATCCAATCATAACCTAGGTTTTCCAGGTTAACAATTTGTTAGCGCTTGGTTTGTAACTAAATCAAGTTTCTGGTACTCTTGTTCTAGACGTAACGACTACGCCTTGGAGGAGGACTAGGGTCCTCGATTAAAACAAACTTTGTCGGCCTTGTTTTTGTCTTCATGCTCTTTTGGCTAAGTGGCTGCGTCATCACAAATTCTTCTTATGCTATAGTTTTCATTTTTTCATGTGTTTCAAAAAAATGGCGACGTGAAAATTAAGAACTTCAGAAACAATTACTTGGGAACAGTTAACTTTTGGCTCAACAGGATTACTAAGCAAGTTTTTTTTGGCTCACTTGCCGCTCCATGTAGTTTTTTGAAAAATTATTCAGCGCCAAAACTGAATTATCGGCGTTTTTTCTTCGCCGATTAGTACCTCTTTCCAGATAAAATTTTGAAATTTTTTAGTTGTAAAAACGTTTTGATTGAACGGCTTTTCCTTCAATTTTCATCGGCTAGCTCGCAAAACAATGCTCAATAGGTATTGTAAGTGGCGGAAAGCTCCGCTTGTCCTCTTAGTGCAACATGTAAATTTACTTGCTTTGAAATATGTCGTATCATGTTTAAGGCAAGCATGCATTCGCTGTTTTCTCTGGCTTTTTATTTTCATGGCAATTTAAAATTCTTCTTTTTAGATATCTCGGAGGTCAAAGCTCACATTCTATTTTTTTAAACTTAAGATATGTACAGATATGCTTAAGTCAATCCAGTCTGATTTTTTAGCCGTATTAGAATTATGTTTAAAGTAAACATATGAATTTTAAATCACGACTTTATTTGAAACTTCCAATAGTTTTTGAAACAAAAAAATGCATGCAAGCCAATACGGAAACTTTGAAACTCGTCTTTTACTTAAATCAGCTCTAAACCTAAAAATTTATTTTTATTAATCACCTAACATGAAGTCTTAATCTGCTTTTTTTCTTTTATTTAATTTCAAGTGCCGTGAAATCTTTATCCGCTCAGTTTAACTCATCCATTGCGGTTTGTTCATCATAAATTTTCAAGAACGTTCAAAACTAATGTAATCCAATCTGTGTTGTCTGACCGGAAAACACAATTGCTTCAGGGTCGGAAGGATAACGTTTGAGTCTTAAGCCGAAAATATTTATATTTTGAAACGCTTATGTTTTTCATTGATTTTCAAAAAATAACTTTAGGTCATTTGTTTTAACTTACTAACGAATCGTTTTTGTCTGTGATAATTTTCTTTTTACCTATTGACAATGAGTATAATCATCAATTTTTCAGCCAATTTTCCTCAACCCCAATTTATTTTTTGCTATGGCAATAAGCAAGTCTTATCCAATCAAAACCTAGGTTTTCCAGGTTAACAATTTGTTAGCGCTTGGTTTGTGATTAAACCAAGTTTCCGGCACTCTTGGTCCAGACGCATCAATCATGCCCTGGGTGGGGGAGGGGTTAATGTATTAGACCAAAACAAAAGTTGGCGGTCTATTGGTTTGTCTGCATACCTTTTTCCGCTAAGTGGCAGCGGCAGCACAGTTTTTTTGGTGCTGTAGTTTTCCTTCTTCCGTGTGTTTCCGGAAAGGACATGAAAAATAAGATTTTCAGAAGTTTTTTCATGAAAAGATTTAATTTTAGGCTCAACAGGGTTGTAATGCAATTTTTTCCGGCTTGGTTGACGCTCCAAATTTTTTTTTTTGAAAACTGATGCAAAGCCAAAGTTCAACTGTCTGCGTGTTCTCCTCACCAAATAGAACCTCTTTCCAAATGAATTTTTGAAACTTTCTAAGTTTTAAAAACGTTTTGATTGAGTGGCCTTTCTTTCAATTTTCGTCAGCTAGCTCGCAAAACTATGCTCGATAGATATCGTAAGTGGCGCAAAGCTTCGCTTGTCCTCTTAGTGCAACATGTAAATTTACTTGCTTTGAAATATCTCGTATCATGTTTAAGGGAAGCATGCATTCGCTATTTTCTCTGGCTTTTTATTTTCATGGCAATTTAAAATTCTTCTTTTAAGATATCTCGGAGATCAAAGCTCACATTCTATTTTTTAAACTTAAGATATGTACAGATATGTTTAAGTCAATCCAGGCTGACTTTTTTTACCATATTAGAATTATAATTAAGGTAATTATATGAGTTTTATTTCTATATAACTTTATGGTATTGATTTAATACTTCCGATAATTTTGGTAACTGGTACTTGTTCACGTAAATGTAAAAGAAAAATTTTGCATTTGTTTTTTATACTTCCTGCATCCAGTTTCAAACTTTAATAGTCGACTATTTTACGGTTTTAGTACCAGTCTTACTAAAATTGAGAAATAATCGATTTTGATCAAATAATATTCGATTATAATCTCTCTTTTTAATATCAAATAAAACTCTTATAATCCAATTTAATCGATTGTTTATTCGTCTATTTTTAAATACAACTTTAATAAATTATAATTTTTTATAATCCATTATTTTTATTCAAATTTCTAATTCAATAGTTTTGCACAAAAGTCCTTTATATAATTGTTATAGTTGATTATAAAATTATAA
This sequence comes from Symsagittifera roscoffensis, assembly GCF_963678635.1. Taxonomy (NCBI): domain Eukaryota; kingdom Metazoa; phylum Xenacoelomorpha; order Acoela; family Convolutidae; genus Symsagittifera; species Symsagittifera roscoffensis. Next base: position 34,946,014 of record NC_087068.1, read on the forward strand.
TCCCTTTTGTCTGTCCATTATGACTTCGAAGTTGCATCTAAATAGCTTATACTTGATGCTTTTTGTAGACGTTGCTCCCATGAAAAATGAGAAAAATGGTTTTAAAGTTTTCCAATCAATTCAATTTTATAAGATTTTTTCTTTCCTTCCCCATTAAATTTGTTTTGTGTGCATATTTTAGGCTTTTTAACCAGCAAAACATCAGCAAATTGATTTAGTTTCATGATTGATTCGGAAGACTTATTTTCCATCTACCGCGGGAACCTTTCCACTAACATTAAAGAATCTCTATGAAACTTTTGTTTTGTGGCAAAACTTTGCGTCCGGATGAACCACAGTTTTCAAGAGATCTCTCTTTCAGAGGTTTTCTTATGAACACAAAAGTAATAACCCATAAGATGTAATTCAAATATAGTTTTTAACTGACAAATTTTTGGTAAAATTAGAGATTATAATTGATTTTAATAGTTTTTTGTAAAAGCAATAATCAATTATAACCAATTAAAAGAGAGTATGATCGCTTGAAAAAAATCATGAATATAATCAATTATGAACCCTTTGAACGCCTAATTTTGGTAATAATAATCAATTATACTCAATTATACTCATATAGTCGAAAAATTATCAAAATATTCTATTATAATCAATTATTTACGCCTAAACTTGGATGCGGGCTTAGCTTCGTCTTGATTATTTTCAAGTTTCTGGGCAGGTCATTCCATTTTCCATTTTATGGCACATCTTTTAGCAATGGCATTCAAACTTGGACACCAACCGATTTTTTTTTTCGTAGCAAGCTAAGTCGCCGAAACTGTCCCACTTTATGAGACAACAAAACAAAAGTAGACAAGAATGCAAGCAATTAAATACCATATTTTTTAAAACTATTTTCTTGTCTTAACCAGTTTCGAAATCGAACAGTTTCATTATTCACCTAACAGACATTTTTTCTTGAATTGTTTTTATATCTTAAGCTCCATTTCAAGAGCCGTGAAGTCTTCTTCCGCTCAGTTTAAGTGCCTTCATTACTAACTGTTCAAAAAAATCAAGAAGGCGCAAAAAAGCGTGTAACCCAACCTGTGTTAACCTGAAAAAGGCAAGTAGTTCGGGGTCGGGAGGTTAAACATTAAATCTGGTACTAGCCGAAAACAATTGTGCTTTACAAGCCTTTTAATAAAAAACCTATTAATTTTGAAGACATTCTTTTTCTTTTGTGTTAGCTTGTTAACCATTACGAAGCCAAACTATTTATTTTGATAATTTTAAGCGGATTCCGCAGCAGAAACGCTCTTTTTGTTTTTCAATTGTTGTTTCATTCTCTTTGCTCGTTCCGACAAAAAATTAACTCACCATTTTAAAGTAAACATATGAGTTTTAAATCCCGACTTGATTTGAAACTTACAATAGTTTTGTAAGGTGGTACTTAATCACGTAAATATAAAAGTTTTATTTAATACCTAGATTTATTGAACATTTTCAAGTTTTTAGGCATACTATTCTATTTAATGGTACATATTTGATCAAGGAGTTGCAAAAACCGACACCAACCGAGTTTCATGAATTAGGTTACGTCACCTGAATTGTTTTTTTTTCATGAGAGTGGTGAAACAAAAAAAGGCATGCAAGCCAATATGGAAACTTTGAAACTCGTCTTTTACTTAAACCAATTCTAAATCTATAAATAGTGTTATATTTATTAATCACCTAACATAAAGTCTTAATCTGCTTTCTTTCTTTTAATATTTCAAGTGCCGCAAAATCTTTATCCGCTCAATTTAACTCATCCATTGCGGTTTGTTCATCATAAATATTCAAGAACGCTCACAACTAGTGTAATCCAATCTGTGTTGTCTGACCGGAAAACACAATTGCTTCAGGGTCGGAAAATAACGTTTGAATCAGAAGCCGAAAATATTTATATTTTGAAAAGGTTGTGTTTTTTCATTAATTTTCATAAAATAACTTTAGGTCATTTGTTTTAACTTGTTAACGAATCGTTTTTGTCTGTGACAATTTTCTTTTTACCTATTGACGAAAAGTGTAATCACCAGTTTTTCAGCCAGTTTTCTTCAACCCTAATTTAGTTTTTGCTATTTCAATAAGCAAGTGTTATCCAATCATAACCTAGGTTTTTCAGGTTAACAATTTGTTAGCGCTTGGTTTGTGATTAAACCAAGTTTCCGGCACTCTTGGTCCAGACGCATCAATCATGCCCTGGGTGGGGAGGGGTTAATGTATTAGATTAAAACAAAAGTTGGCGTTCTAGTGGTTTGTCTGAATACCTTTTCCTTTTAGTGGCAGCGGCAGCACAGTTTTTTTTGGTGCTGTAGTTTTCCTTCTTCCGTGTGTTTCCGAAAAAATAAGATTTTCAGAAATTTTTTCACGAAAAGATTTAATTTTAGGCTCAACAGGTTTGTAATGCAAAACAAAGTTTTAAAAATATTCTAAGTTGTAAACACGTTTTGACTGTGGGGCCTTTCTTTTATATTTCGTCAGCTAGCTCGCAAAACTATGCTCAATAGGTATCGTAAGTGGCGCATTGCTTCGCTTGTCCTCATAGTGCAACATGTAAATTTACGTGCTTTGAAATATCTCGTATCATGTTTAAGGGAAGCATGCATTCGCTATTTTCTCTAGCCTTTTTTTCATGACAAAATAGTGTTCTTGTTTTTAGATATCTCGGAGGTCAAAGCTCATATTCTATTTGTTTTAAGTTAACATTTCTACAGATATGTTTAAGTCAATCCGGTCGGATTTTTAATCCGTATTAGAATTATGTTTAAATTAAACATATGCGTTTTAAATCCCGACTTCATTTGAAACTTCTAATAGTTTTGTTAGCTAGCACTTGTTCACGTAAATATAAAAGTTTTGTTCAATACCTAGATTTTTTGAACATTTTCAAAATTTTAGGCATACTAATATATTTATTGGTACTTATTTGATCAAGGGGTTACAAAAACCGATGCCAACCGAGTTTTATGAAGTAGGTGACGTCACCTGAATTGTTTTTTTCTACGAGAGTGCTTGAAACAAAAAAATGTATGCAAGCCAATACGGAAACTTTGAAACTCGTCTTTTACTTAAACCAATTCTAAATCTATAAATAGTGTTATATTTATTAATCACCTAACATAAAGTCTTAATCTGCTTTCTTTCTTTTAATATTTCAAGTGCCGCAAAATCTTTATCCGCTCAATTTAACTCATTCATTGCGGTTTGTTCATCATAAATATTCAAGAACGCTCACAACTAGTGTAATCCAATCTGTGTTGTCTGACCGGAAAACACAATTGCTTCAGGGTCGGAAAGATAACGTTTGAATCAGAAGCCGAAAATATTTATATTTTGAAAAGGTTGTGTTTTTTCATTAACTTTCTTAAAATAACTTTAGGTAATTTGTTTTAACTTGTTAACGAATCGTTTTTGTCTGTGACAATTTTTTTTCTTTTTAACTATTGACGAAAAATGTAATCACCAGTTTTTCAGCCAGTTTTCTTCAACCCTAATTTAGTTTTTGCTATTTCAATAAGCAAGTGTTATCCAATCATAACCTAGGTTTTTCAGGTTAACAATTTGTTAGCGCTTGGTTTGTGATTAAACCAAGTTTCCGGCACTCTTGGTCCAGACGCATCAATCATGCCCTGGGTGGGGAGGGGTTAATGTATTAGATTAAAACAAAAGTTGGCGTTCTAGTGGTTTGTCTGCATACCTTTTCCGCTTAGTGGCAGCGGCAGCGCAGTTTTTTTGGTGCTGTAGTTTTCCTTCTTCCGTGTGTTTCCGAAAAAATAAGATATTCAGAAATTTTTTCACGAAAAGATTTAATTTTAGGCTCAACAGGTTTGTAATGCAAAACAAAGTTTTAAAAATATTCTAAGTTGTAAACACGTTTTGACTGTGGGGCCTTTCTTTTATATTTCGTCAGCTAGCTCGCAAAACTATGCTCAATAGGTATCGTAAGTGGCGCATTGCTTCGCTTGTCCTCATAGTGCAACATGTAAATTTACGTGCTTTGAAATATCTCGTATCATGTTTAAGGGAAGCATGCATTCGTTATTTTCTCTAGCCTTTTTTTCATGACAAAATAGTGTTCTTGTTTTTAGATATCTCGGAGGTCAAAGCTCATATTCTATTTGTTTTAAGTTAACATTTCTACAGATATGTTTAAGTCAATCCAGTCGGATTTTTAATCCGTATTAGAATTATGTTTAAATTAAACATATGCGTTTTAAATCCCGACTTCATTTGAAACTTCTAATAGTTTTGTTAGCTAGCACTTGTTCACGTAAATATGAAAGTTTTGTTCAATACCTAGATTTTTTGAACATTTTCAAATTTTTAGGCATACTAATATATTTAATGGTACTTATTTGATCAAGGGGTTACAAAAACCGATGTCAACCGAGTTTTATGAAGTAGGTGACGTCACCTGAATTGGTTTTTTCTACGAGAGTGCTTGAAACAAAAAAATGTATGCAAGCCAATACGGAATCTTTGAAACTCGTCTTTTACTTAAACTAGTTCTAAACCTACAAATAGTGTTATATTTGATAATTACCTAACAAAAAGTCTTAATCTGCTTTTTTTCTTTTATTTCATTTCAATTGCTGCGAAATCTTTATCCGCTCAGTTTAACTCATCCATTGCCGTTTGTTCACCATAAATATTCAAGAACTCTCAAAACTAGTGTAATCCAATCTGTGTTTTCTGACCGTTTCCTGCCCATCCGTACTCTTAACAACCTAAATTTGTTAACGAATTACTATTTTCTGTGACAAGACATTAATTGAGTAACAGGCAGCGACTGCAACCGACCGAAAAAATGGAATTTTTTCTGCCCATTGACACTGAGCCGAATTATTGATCTTTTCGGTCAAATTAGTTCCACCCCAATTTGTTTTATTTTGCTCTTGCGATAAGCAAGCGTTATCAAATCAAAACCTAGAGTTTTCAGGTTAACAGTTTGTTAGCTTGGTTTGTACTTTAGTCAATCTTAGGGTACACTTGGTCTAGGCGTAACGACTACGCCTTCGCTGATAAGGGGCTAAGAAACTCGATTAAAACAATGTTTGTCAGCCTATTGTATGCCTGCATGCTATTGCGGCTAATTGGCTGCGATATCGCAAATTTTTCTGGTGCTTTAGTTCTCAATTTTCCGTATATTTTAGGAAACGACGTGAAACATGAGAATTTCAGAAACATAAACATGCAAACATTTATTTTTCGGCTCAAATGCATTACTATGCAAGTTTTTTTGGCTCGATTGCCACTCCATACAGTTTTTTGAAAACTTTTTCAAAGCCATGATTGAATTCTTGGCGTGGTCACTTCAATAATTAGAACTTTTTCCGGATAAAATTTTGAAAAGTTTTTACTTGTATGAATTTTTTACAATGTGTCTTTTCTTTTAATTTCTGTAAACTTTCTCGCAAAACTGTGCTCAATTGGTAACGAAAGTGGCGTAAAGCTTCGCTTCGTTTCCCACTGCACTATTTAATTTTACTAGTTTTAAACATTCTCGTACCAATTTTAATGTAAGCATGCATTCGCTGTTTTCGATAGCCTCTTAATTTTTGTTAACAAACTAGTAATTATATTTTTAGACAACGCGGAGGTTAAAGAATACAGTCTATTTGATTTAAGTTCAAAAACAGCCTTATCTTCAGATATGATTAGGCTTCTACGCTATATAGAAAAACTTGCATGGCAACTTTTTGAAAATAAATTCTACATAATTTGAAACTTCCAATAGTTTGTTAACTGCTACTTGTTCATTTAAAAGAAAATTACAAAAATTTATGTTCGGTTTTATTCTTTGGTTTTTTGATCATTTTAAAGATTTTAGGCCAGTCATTTCTTTTTGTGGTACATATTTATGGTAAATGATCTAAAAATTGACACCAACCGATTTTTTAAGAAGCAGGTTAAGTCACCTCAAAAATTTTTGTCTATGAGAGGGCTCGAAACAAAACTGCAACAAGCAAAAACTCATCTTTCACTTGAACTGAACTAGTTTCAAATTTACTTTCACTGTTGTATTCAACATTCACAAACATAAATTGGAATTTAAAATTGTTTTCTTTCATAGACACTTTATGAGGACTGCGAAGTCGTTATCTGCTCAGTTGAACTCGTTCAATGCTGCAATTTCATAAAAATTCAATAAGGCCCAAAAGTAGTGTAAGTCAATTGGCGTTGTCTAACCGGAAAAGGAAAATGATTGGGGGTCGGTTGTTCAACGTTTGAAGCTCGCACAAGCCGAAATAATTGTATTTTGAACCAATTATTAATGTTTTCTACTGCTTTTCAAAAAATTTTAACTCATTTGTCTTGAACTGTTGAGCAATTGTTTTTCTGTGATAAAAAGTTATCTAGGTACGTTGTAGTGAGCGCAGCTGAAGAAATTGAGTTTTTTAATTCTTTGACAAAGAGCCTAATCATCGATCTTTTTATCTTTTTGGCCAATTTACTTCAACCCCAATTCATTTTTTGATTTTTTGCTATTGCGATGAGCAAATGCTATCAAATCAAAGCCGAAAATTTCCAGTTAAAATGTCGTTAGCTTGGTTTGTAATTAAATCAAGTTTCTGATACTCTTGTTCTAGACGTAACGACTACGCTTTGGGGGAGGGCTAAGGTCCTCGATTAAAACAAAGTTTGTCGGCCTTATTTTGGTCTTCCTGCTCTTTTGGCTAGGTGGCTGCGTCATCACAAATTCTTCTTCTGCTAAGGTTTTCATTTTTTTATGTGTTTCAAAAAATCGCGAAGTGAAAATTTAGAACTTCAGAAACAATTACTTAAAAACAGTCAACTTTCGGCTCAACAGGATTACTAAGCAAGTTTTTTTTGGCTCACTTGCCGCTCCATGTATTTTTTTGAAAAATTATTCAACGCCAAAACTGAATTATCGGCGTTTTTTCTTCGCCGATTAGAACCTCTTTCCAGTTAAAATTTTGAAACTTTTCAGTTGCAAAACAGTTTTGATTGAGTAGCCTTTCCTTCAATTTTTGTCAGCTAGCTCGCAAAACTATGCTCAATAAGTATTGTAAGTGGCGGAAAGCTCCGCTTGTCCTCTTAGTGCAACAAGTAAATTTACTTGCTTTGAAATATCTCGTATCATGTTTAAGGGAAGCATGCATTCGCTGTTTTCTCTGGCCTTTTATTTTCATGGCAATTTAGTATTCTTTTTTTAGATATCTTGGAGGTCAAAGCTCACATTCTAATTGTTTTAACTTAACATATCTAGAGATATGTTTAAGTCAATCCATTCTGATTTTTTAGCCGTATTAGAATTTTGTTTAAAATAAACATATGAGTTTTAAACCCCGACTTCATTTGAAACTTCCAATAGTTTCATTAGCTGGTACTTGTTCACGTAAATATAAAAATTTTGTTTAATACCTAGATTTTTTGAACATTTTCAAGTTTTAAGCATAATATTCTACTCAATGGTACATATTTGATCAAGGGGTTAAAAAAACCGACACCAACCGAGTTTTATGAATAGGTTACGTCAGCTGAATTGTTTTGTTTTTTTTTCTACGAGAGTGCTTGAAACAAAAAAATGCAGCCAATACGGAAACTTTGAAACTCGTCTTTTTCTTAAATCAGCTCGAAACCTAAAAATTTCTTTTTATTAATCACCTAACATGAAGTCTTAATCTGCTTTTTTTCTTTTATTTAATTTCAAGTGCCGTAAAATCTTTATCCGCTCAGTTTAACTCATCCATTGCGGTTTGTTCATCATAAATAATCAAGAACGCTCAAAACTAGTAGTGTAATCCAATCTGTGTTGTCTGACCGCAAAACACAATTGCTTCAGGTTCGGAAGGAAAACGTTTGAGTCACAAGCCGAAAATATTTTTATTTTGAAACGCTTATGTTTTTCATTGATTTTCAAAAACTAACATTAGGTCATTTGTTTTAACTTACTAACGAATCGTTTTTGTCTGTGATAATTTTCTTTTTACCTATTGACAATGAGTATAATCATCAATTTTTCAGCCAATTTTCCTCAACCCCAATTTATTTTTTGCTATGGCTATAAGCAAGTCTTATCCAATCAAAACCTAGGTTTTCCAGGTTAACAATTTGTTAGCGCTTGGTTTGTGATTAAACCAAGTTTCCGGCACTCTTGGTCCAGACGCATCAATCATGCCCTGGGTGGGGGAGGGGTCAATGTATTAGACTAAAACAAAAGTGGGCGGTCTAGTAGTTTGTCTGCATACCTTTGCCGCTTAGTGGCAGCGGCAGCACAGTTTTTTGGTGCTGTAGTTTTCCTTCTTCCGTGTGTTTCCGAAAAAATACGATTATCAGAAATGACGCGAAAAATAAGATTTTCAGAAACTTTTTCATGAAAAGATTTTATTTTAGCCTCAACAGGGTTGTAATGCAGTTTTTTCCGGCTTGGGTAACATTCCATAAATTTTTTTGAAAACTGATGCAAAGCCAAAGTTAAACTGTTGGCGTGTTCTCCTCAGCAAATAGAACCTCTTTCCAAATGAAATTTTGAAACATTCTAAGTTGTAAAAACGTTTTGATTGAGTGGCCTTTCTTTCAATTTTCGTCAGCTAGCTCGCAAAACTATGCTCGATAGATATCGTAAGTGGCGCAAAGCTTCGCTTATTCTCTTAGTGCAACATGTAAATTTACTTGCTTTGAAATATATCGTATCATATTTAAGGGAAGCATGCATTCGCTATTTTCTCTAGCTTTTTTTTCATGACAAACTAGTATTCTTGTTTTTAGATATCTCGGAGGTCAATGCTCATATTCTACTTGTTTTAAGTTAACATATCTACAGATATGTTTAAGTCAATCCAGGCTGACTTTTTTACCATATTAGAATTATAATTAAGGTAATTATATGAGTTTTATTTCTATATAACTTTATGGTTTTGATTTAATACTTCCGATAGTTTTGGTAACTGGTACTTGTTCACGTAAATGTAAAAGAAAAATTTTGCATTTGTTTTTTATACTTCCTGCATCCAGTTTCAAACTTTAATAGTCGACTATTTTACGGTTTTAGTACCAGTCTTACTAAAATTGAGAAACAATCGATTTTGATCAATTATTAATCGATTATAATCTCTCTTTTTATTATCAAATAAAACTATTATAATCCAATTTAATCGATTGTAATCGATTTTTTCTTCGTATATTTTTAGTTACAAACTTAACCAATTAAAATTTTTTATAATCCATTATTTTTATTCAAATTTCTATTTCAATAGTTTTGCACAAATGTCCATTATAATCGGTTATAGTTGATTACAATATTATATACCCTTTTATTTGTTCATTTTGACTTCGAAGTTGCATCTAAATTGTTTATACTTGATGCTTTTTGTAGACGTTGATCATATGAAAAATGAGAAAAATGGTTTTAAAGAATTCCAATCAATTCAATTTTATAAGATTTTTTCTTTCCTTCCCCATTAAATTTGTTTTGTGTGCATATTTTAGGCTTTTTAAACACCAAAACATCAGCAAATTGATTTAGTTTCATGATTGATTCGGAAGACTTATTTTCCATCTACCGCGGGAAGCTTTCCACTAACATAAAATAATCTCTTTGAAAGTTTTGTTTTGTGGTAAAACTTTGTGTCCGGATGAACCACAGTTTTCAAGAGATCTCTCTTTCAGAGGTTTTCTTATGGACACAAAAGTAATAACCCACAAGTTGTAATTCAAATATAGTTTTGAATTGACAATTCTTCGATAAAATTAGAGATTATAATTGATTTTAATTGTTTTTTGTAAAAACCATAATCAGTTATATTCAAATAAAAGAGAGTATGATCGCTTGGAAAAAATCATGATTATAATCAATTATGAACCCTTTAAATCATCATAATAATCCTTTATAATCGATTACTTACGCCTAAACTTGGATGCGGGTTTGGCTTCGTCTTGATTATTTTCAAGTTTCTTGGCAAGTCATTCCATTTTATGGCACATCTTTTATCTATGGCATTCAAACTTTGACACCAACCGAGTTTTTTTTGTAGCAAGCTAAGTCGCCGAAACTGTCCCACTTTATGAGACAACAAAACAAAAGAAGACAAAAATGCAAGCAATAAAATACCATATTTTTTAAAACTAATTTCTTACCTCAATCAGTTTCGAAATCAACTAGTTTCATTATTCACCTAACAGACATTTTTCGTGAATTGTTTTTCTATCTTAAACTCCATTTCAAGAGCCGCGAAGTTTTTTTCCGCTCAGTATAAGTGCCTTCATTACTAACTGTTAAAAAAATCAAGAAGGCGCAAAAAAGCGTGTAACCCAATCTGTGTTGTCTAACCGGAAAAAGGCAACTAGTTCGAGGTCGGGAGGTTAAACGTTAAATCTGGTACTAGCCGAAAACAACTGGGCTGTACAAGCGTTTTATTAAAAACTTAATAATTTTGAAGACATTCTTTTTCTTTTGTGTTAGCTTGTTAACCATTACGAAGCCAAACTATTTATTTTGATAATTTTAAGCGGATTCCGCAACAGAAACGCTCTTTTTGTTTTTCAATTGTTGTTTCATTCTCTTTGCTCGTTCCGACAAAAAATTAACTCACCATTTTAAAGAAAAAAACATATGAGTTTTAAATCCCGACTTGATTTGAAACTTACAATAGTTTTGTTAGCTGGTACTTGTTCACGTAAATATAAAAGTTTTGTTTAATACCTAAATTTTTTGAACATTTTCAAGTTTTCAGGCATACTATTCTTTTTAATGGTACATATTTGATCAAGGGGTTACAAAAACCGACGCCAACCGAGTTTTATGAACTAGGTTACGTCACCTGGATTGTTTTTTTTTCTACGAGAGTGCTTGAAACAAAAAAATGCATGCAAACCAATACGGAAACTTTGAAACTCGTCTTTTACTTAATCTAGTTCTCAATCTGTAAATAGTTTTATATTTATTAATCACCGAACATAAAGTCTTAGTCTGCTCTTTTTTCTTTTATTTCATTTCAAGTGCCGCGAAATCTTTATCCGCTCAGTTTAACTCATCCATTGCGGTTTTTGTTCATCAAAAATATTCAAGAATGCTCAAAACTAGTGTAATCCAATCTGTGTTTTCTGACCAGAAAACACAATTACTTCAGGGTCGGAAGGTGAACGTTTGAATCACAAGCCGAAAATATTGCTTTAGGTCATTTGTTTTAACTTGTTAACGAATCGTTTTTGTCTGTGAGAGTATTCTTTTTACCTATTGACAATGAGTATAATCATCAATTTTTTAGCCAATTATCTTCAACCCCAATTTGTTTTTTGCTTTTGCAATAAGCAAATGTTATCCAATCAGGTTTTCCAGGTTAACAATTTGTTAGCGCTTGGTTTGTGACTAAACCAAAATTCCGGCACTCTTGGTACAGACGCATCAATCATGCCGTGGGTGGGGAAGGGGTTAATGTATTAGATTAAAACAAAAGTTGGCGGATTAGTGGTTTGTCTGCATACCTTTTCCACTTAGTGGCAGCGGCAGCACAGTTTTTTTGGTGCTGTAGTTTTCCTTCTTCCGTGTGTTTCCGAAAAAATACGATTTTCAGAAATTTTTTCATGAAAAGATTTAATTTTAGGCTCAACAGGTTTGTAATGCAATACAAAGTTTTTGAAACATTCTAAGTTGTAAAAAAATTCTGATTGAGGGGCTTTTCTTTTATATTTCGTCAGCTAGCTCGCAAAACTATGCTCAATAGGTACCGTAAGTGGCGCAAAGCTTCGCTTGTCCTCTTAGTGCACCATGTAAATTTACTTGCTTTGAAATATCTCGTATCATGTTTAAGGTGAGCATACATTCGCTAATTTCTCTAGACTTTTTTTCATGACAAAGTAGTATTCTTGTTTTTAGATAGTATTCTCTCGTAGGTCGAAGCTCATATTCTATTTGTTTTAAGTTAACATATATACAGATATGTTTAAGTCAATCCAGGCTGACTTTTTCCACATAAGAATTATGTTTAAGGTAATTATATGGGTTTTACATCCCGACTTGATTTAAAACTTCCAATAGTTTTTTTAATTGGTACTTGTTCACGTAAATGTAATAAAAAAATTTTGCAGTTGTTTTTTATACTTCCTGCATCCAGTTTCAAACTTTAATAATCGACTATTTTACGGTTTTTGTAACAGTCTAACTAAAATTGAGAAACAATCGGTTTTGATCCACTAATAATTGATTATAATCTCTCTTTTTTAGTATAAAGTAAAACTATTATAATCCAATTTAATCAATTGTAATCGATTGTTTATTTCTCTATTTTTCGATACAACTTTAATCAATTATTATTTTTTATAATCCATTATTTTTATTCAAATTTCTTATTAAATAATTTCGCACAAAAGTCCATTATAATCGGTTTATTTGATTATAATATTATAATACCTTTTGTTTTTTCATTATGACTTCGAAGTTGCATCTAAATTGCTTATACTTAATGCTTTTTGTAGACGTTGCTCCTATGAAAAATTAGAAAAATGATTTTAAAATTTTCCAATCAATTCAAATTTATTAGTTTTTTTCTTTCCTTCCCCATTTAAGTTGTTTTGTGCATATTTTTGGCTTTTTAACCACTAAAACATCAGCAAATTGATTAAGTTTCTTGATTGATTCGGAAGAATTTTTTTTCCATCTACCGCGGGAACCTTTCCAATAATATGAAAGGATCTCTATGAAATTTTTGTTTCGTGGTAAAACTTTGTGTCCGGGTGAACCACAGTTTTCAAGTGATCTCTCTTTCAGAGGTTTTCTTATGGACACAAAATTATTTGCCCATAAGATGTAATTCAAATATAGTTTTGAATTGACAAATGTTTTGTAAACTTGGAGATTATAGTTGATTTGAAGTGTTTTTTATAAGAACCATAATCAATTATAACCAATTAAAAGAGAGTATGATTGCTTGGGAAAAATCATGATTATAATCAATTATAAACCCTTTGAACACCTAATTTTGGTAATTGTAATCAATTATACTTGTCAAAAAACCATCATAAAAATCCATTATAATCGATTACTTACGCCTAAACTTGGATGCGGGTTTGTCTTCATTCGATTATTTTCAAGTTTCTTGGCATTTCATTCCATTTTATGGCACGTCTTTTACCAATGGCATTCAAAATTCGACACCAACCAATTTATTTTTGTAGCAAGCTAAGTCACCGAAACTGTCCCACTTTATGAGACAACAAAACAAAAGAAGACAAAAATGCAAGCAATTAAATACCATATTTCTTAAAACTATTTTCTTACCTCAACCAGTTTCGAAATCAACCAGTTTCATTATTCAACTAACAGAATATTTTTTTCTTAAATTGTTTTCGATCTTAAACTCCATTTCAAGAGCCGCGAAGACTTTTTCCGCTCAGTTTAAGTGCCATTATTGTTGCCTGTTCAAAAAAGTCTAAGAAGACGCAAAAAAGCATGTAACCCAATCTGTGTTGTCTAGCCGGAAAAAGGCAAGTGATTCGGGGTCGGGAGGTTAAACATTAAATCTGGTACTAGCCGAAAACAATTGTGCTTTACAAGCCTTTTAATAAAAAACTTAATAATTTTGAAGACATTCTTTGTCTTTTGTGTTAGCTTGTAAACCATTACGATGCCAAACTATTTATTTTAATAATTTTAAGCGGATTTCGCAACAAAAACGCTCTTTTTGTTTTTCATTTGTTGTTTCGTTCTCTTTGCTCGTTCCGACAAAATTTTAACATCTTTAAAGACTTGTCTCTGGAGTCCAGGAACATACAGACACAAAATTGTGCGCCTATCCAGTGTACAGTTGGACCTCGTAATGAGAAATCGCCTTTATGTGATAAATTTTGTATCAAGGCTGCGCTACCGAAAGGCTAAATTTTTTAATCTTCAATCTTTTCACCTAATATATTTCAACCCCCTCTTTTTTTACTTTTGCGATAAACAAGCTTTATCAAATCAAAACTCAGGTTTTTCAGGTTTAAGATTTGATAGCTTGGCTTACATCTAAAGCAAACTTTATCCTGGAGGTAGCGACTACTCTTGGAGGTGGCGCTAAGGTCTTTGATTAAAAAAAATGCGAGCCTAGTGTTTGTCTTCGATTTTTTATGGCTTAGTACTTATACATTACAGATTTCCCAACTTTCTCCTAAAATTGGTATTGTATAATATGAAATTGATCGGTCGGAGCACTGTACCTTGTGGTACCCCATGATTTCAGTGACCAAGCAAGACGGAGTAACCATTATTCGAAATTCAAAATCAATCGAACTGAGGCAAGATAGTTGGTCTTTTTTAATCCCTCTACTAATCGAAACTACAACGCTATGTATTCTCCCACAAGAGTTTCATAGAAAATAATCAATTATCATAGATTTCAACCCCGAGTCGAGATCCCGCTCAAAAACCGCTCAAGATTTGAACGGTTTGAGCGGTTTTTCAGCCCTATTTAGGCGGTTTGAGAATTTTGAGCGTTTTTTTGGAAAAACTGCTCAAACCGCTCAAATTTTGTTTTTAAAATTTCTTGCGCCGGTTTTTGTACGGTTTTTCACGCAAGATTTGAGCGGTTCAATAAAAAAAAGCGATTAAAACCATCAGAAGTCCCGGAAAAGGCACTGTGACGCTAACAAGCATTTGAAGTACTTTCTCCAACTTGAAAAAATTTGCTCGAGCGTACTCGACCCAAACAAGATAGTTTTGTGCAGTCTCGAGCACAAAAAATATGCTCGGCAGTGCTCGACTCAGGTAAGATAATTTTCGAATGTCTAGACCACAAATAATGTGCTCGGCCTTGAAATAATATGCTATGCTAGAGTGGGCTGCTAGCAATTGCTCACATATTAAGTTTTTTCTCTTTTTTTCAACGTGCTGAACATTATAAAATTTTGAGGTCGAGGTCAAGGACTTATGTTGCAACCATTGCGACTCAAAATGGGTATTTCGCGACCATTGCTACCCAAATCGGTAATGTTGCGACCATTGCAAATCAAATTGGGTATATTGCGACTTTGCACGACCGACGAAACTTTAGAAGTTTGTATGTATATATGACAAAAATTAGATATGTTGGTTGATAATGGCGGGATGATGGAGCGTTAAAAATATTGCTCGACAGTTTTGTTAGAGAATCTTCAATGTCCGCTGACTGCCCAAGCTTGCCCGGTTTTTGAGCAGTTTTTTTTAGATAAACCGCTGAAAACCGCTCAAACCGCTCAATATGAAGCAAGAATTTGTGCGCAATCGTCTAAAAAACCGATCAAACCGCTCGAATCTTGCTTCATATCAGGTGAAAAATCGCGAAGCGGGTCGGAAAAAGATTTAACCCAAATAATCATTAACCCATTTGATTTTTTAATGGCCCGTCTTTTAGCAAAGAAAACATTTTTGAGGAATTTTTATTAAACAATTTTCAGTCTCTACGCTTTAGACTAGCAAGCGTTATCAAACTGGAATACAGACTTATTTTTTGGGTTAACAACTAGTTAAACAAAATCAGTTAAATTACTTTTTTCCACTTCTCTTCTTACCTTCTGTGAACATGTTCACAGTCAATGTTCCGAGGTAAATCAGTTGACTATGTATCTAAGGTCTGGGGTTCGAGTCCCGGCCAGACCCTGTTTTTTTAATTATCAAGGAAATTGAAAAAAAAAGAATTCAGAAAAAAATGAAGTTGGTTTTTTATTTGTTTGCGCAAATTTTGTCGGCCACGTCGCCACAACGGATTTTGCTCGTGCTGTAGACAATTTTCACGGTAGTTATTAGAAAAAGCATTGAAAACAAAAATTGCAAAAAGAAAAAGTAGAAAACAATTGTTTTCTAGTGTTTCCTTTTGCAATTTTTTATGTTTTTTTCTAGATTTTCCCAATTCTTGTAAACTTCTTCCTGATTTATGGCCCTAATTTCATCTTTTCCCCCATGCCATATTAGTCCCACTTTTAAAACACGACCCGCAAGCCCCCATCCCCCAACCCCAGTTTGCCATCCCCAAGATTAGGGTGTGTGCGCGGAGGTTGTATTGAATGGGGTTTTTTCAACTTATTTCTAATTTATGACCTTAGTTTCATCCAGATATAGACTTTTTTAGCCACAATAGGTTTCATTTTGCAATTTTCTGATAAAAACCGTGCGGTAACTCAAAAGCATTTGATAATTTGTGAAAACACTGCAAAATGTTAAAAATTTCAGACTAATAAACAAAATTTAAACAATACATTCTAACGATTTGTCCAAAAAATAGATTATGATCCGTTTCTAAATCATTTATAATCAATTAATTTTGGTTTTTGTGGAGAATGACAATGAAAACATAATATAATTGAGTGAAATCCATGAAATTTCAGTCCTGGATGGCTTTAGTAGAAAGATGTGAGATCACTGGAACTCAGAGATAAGCCTTTGAACATGCTAAAAATTTGGTGGCACGATCAAAGAAATTAGAGCGGTCCTATTGCGCAATCCGCTTACAATGAACAAATAACACAGCTCGGCCTCCTAATTAAATTTGCACTTTTTTTCCAAAGGTTTTCCTTATTCAAGGCCAGTTAAAGGGCAGTCATAAAAAATTGTTTGTTTTATGAAAGCCAAACGTAAAACTTGTTCCTTTAAATATGAACTGAGTCAAACAACTTACTTTTGAACGAAACCAGGGCAAAACACTCTTAATATGTTTGAAGGCTATGAATTGATGCAACAAATGAAACAAAAAAATGAACAAAAAACTCGTTTTTTCGATCACTTGTTCTTTTTTACTGGTACAGTGCTGATTTAAATTATCCGGACAAAACGAACAAAACTTGAATTTTCAAACGCGTTTTTCTCAAATTGGGTTAAGATTAGACAAACAGTGAATAGTAAAAAAGTTGCTTAGAATTTCACCAGAAAAAAAATATGGTGCCATTTTTTCTCCGAAATTCTCAACAAAAAATTTACCCCAAAAATGGGTCATTTTGGTTTTTTCCAATTAATCAAGAATTACGCTGAAACTATTTTGTTAATTGATAAGTAAACTATATCACAGGAAGCCCCTTACACAGCTCAACAAAGTTAAAGGAGGGTTGAATCTCCAAAAACCACTAAAAGAGAAAACAATTTCACTTGATAGTCAATAAATGTGATTTTTACTATATAAAACCCAAATTCTGTTTTAAAATAAATTTTAAACAATTTGCGCAAATTTTTGGAGATGTAACCCTTTGTTAAACTTTGTTGAGCTGCGTAAGGGGCTTCCTGTGATATCATTTTCTTATCAATTAACAAAATAGTTTCAGCGTAATTCTTGATTATTTGAAAAAAGTCAAAATGACCCATTTTTGGGGTAAATTTTTTTGTTGAGAATTTCGGAGAAAAAATGGCACCATATTAATTCCGGTGAAATTCTAAGCAACTTTTGTTCTCTTCTTTTTTTGTCTAATTTTAACCCAATTTGAGAAAAATGCGTTTGAAAATTCAAGTTTTGTTCGTTTTGTCCGGATAATTTAAATCAGCACTGTATTACACTGTTTAAATAATTTGACCTCAATTAAGTTAATAAAACCATAATTATCGGAAATACAGAAACATCAGGATTTATCAACAGAAAAAAAACCTCAGTTAACGGAAAATTTTTGTAAATAAATATATATATTTATTCCTTTTTGAATGATTGAATTAAAACAGACCGCGATTCGAAACTATTCAATCAATAATTAGGTCCCCTTTGAACCAAGATTTTTCCCACAATTCATTAGTAGCAGATCACCTCGGCCCGTAAAAAATGGAACCATATATTACATGTCCAATTGTATTCTTTGATAATTATAACTGTAAAGTACTTAGAAGTAACCAATCATGATTCATTACGAAGACTTATCATAACTTGTATAGCTGAAACTATTTTATAGTTTCAGCCAGAGAAGAAAAAATTTAACTTAGAAAGCAGTTGCCCTTCTTCTGCTCTAACCTCGCAAGAATACCAAAATATACTAGATCTATAGAGACTATGAAATATAAAACAAATATTAGGATCGGTATGAGACCAAAAAATTGCACGAATCTATCCGGCTGAAACAGGATAGCGCGACGAATTCGAAATTACTCTATGAGAAGGCCACTTCGGCCTTTCACTCATCTGGTGAGACTAAACGAGTCTCGAGCAGATCTAGAGTAACCTAAACTTACCAAATCCTAGCTTTACCAAAAATCAAATTTAAAGTCAAGACGAACCGAAACATGAACTAGCTTATTTACACGTCTCACTAAGTCTGATCAAGTCGAGCCAATACTAAAGACGAAACCAGGTCACACAAAAGAAGAAAAAAAAAACGAATACCAGCATTGCAAAGTGGAAAAAAAACTAGACGACGACGATTACTAAACTTGAAAAATATTTCTGCTGTAAGCTTTCATAATACTATTTAAACTGCCAAAAACAGAGCCGTGAAATTGATTTAAAAAGCCGTATGTTTTTGATATTATCAACAGTTATTAATATACAAACGCAATCTGTCGACAAACAAAACTATTCCTAACTCAAAACTATAACTCTGCAGCAATTTTAATAAACAATTTTGTTTTAATTTTTAAACTCAAAAAAAAAGTTAGCTTGTAAAAAATAATTGAATGATTAATTTATATAAATTTATAATAACTCCCAGCTTACCGAGGATAATTGTTCTAATTGTTCTTCTAAAACTAACACATAAAACTTTTAAACAACTAGCTTTATAGCAATAAAGATCATCAGGACCTTTTTTTTGATGTTGAACCATTTTTTAACCATTAAATCTTCAATATTTTTCAGCAAGGCTTATCCTTGCCTATAAATTATAAGTCTAAATTTGATTCATTTTCATCAGATCATCATGGTTTTCCTTGGATTTAAAAATTCTAATCTTCAACCTTTACATCTGAGTTTTTATTTCAATTTTCTAATTTAATTTTAATTAAACTTCAGCTAAACTTGGATCTTTTGAAAATTTAGTCCTACCTCTTAATCAAACGTCGATTCATCTTCCTTGGATCTTTTGAAAATTTAGTCCTACCTCTTAATCAAACGTCGATTCATTTTCCATTCTTTAGAAACGACCCAGGACCAACTATTTTTTTTCTCGCAAACTCACATTAAAATTAGGCTAAGCAAAGAAGAAATTCGGTTACTCATCCTTCACATCGATCCCACCTCTTGAACTGACCCAGGCCTAGAACAACTCTTAGAACTAGTTAACACTAAAATAGTATCCAAAGATCTACCTGTATTGTACTTACATTTGAACCTTGCGGTTTGATTCAAAATTATTCAACCCTCGATCTCAAACCGATCCCCATTTAATTAAAATTAAGATTAGTTAAATGTAAAAAACGCCACACTTGTCTTAGAGCAGTATTTATTCAATTTTTTTGAATCAATATACTCTCTCCCAAACCCGTCCTGCCCCGACAATGAGACCCAAGGATTAGAATGACTTCACAAAAAGAGTAGGAATTAACAGTTTAGGATATAAAAGTTAACCCCTGGATTTTGCATCAACCATTCTAACACTGTCAACAGATAACTTGGGAAACAAACAAACCATAGTTCTACACAGCTGTTTAGTTCAAAGTACTAAATACCCCACAAACAAAAGAATCCAAAAGCAAACAAACAAAAGACAGCAGTTTCTAAGCAAAAACAGAAAATAAAAAATTTATTTTCCAGAAAACGAATCGCTACTTCTGAATCCGACGCGAAAACTAAACAAAACCTCGAAAACCTCGAAACCTAGAGATGAAACAAGACAGCGATTGACAACATTTTCAGAATCAGAAGCTCCAACAGCTGTGAAAACTAAATGTAGAATAAAAAAGAAATATAACAGAAAAACAGTACGATTGTATAACTGGAATCATAGAACTTAATTTCCCAAGAGTTTTCGCAAAATATATTAGAAATATCTAACACCAAAACTCACAACAAGCAAATTCAAAATTCACAAACGAATTTTCCTCATTTTGCGGAAGCTATTTATCTTTTTTAGAAACAGAAGAAACTTTTCTTGCATATACACCACAGACATCTCACCATTCAGCAGTAAGAGCAACAACATTTCACAATTCTTAGATTGAATCCGGAAAAAAAATCACCGTCCCAGAAATCACAAAGATAGCACAAATTGTTGTTTTACAGAAAACAATAGCATGGTTTATGATAGATTTTTTTCAGCATAATCTAGACCTGAAATAGCACTCTCGAAAACAGTTTTGTGCATGCTATGACAAAGACACAATCTTAGCAGATTAAAAAGATTTTGTATGGGATCCAGAGTTGTATCACAACATAATTTCAATATACCAAACGATGTTTCCAGCTCAGATTCAAATTATCTCTGTAAATAAAATTTTTCTAAGAGTGACTCCATCAACAACAGACACCACTTCTTTAAATTATAACTATAGGAGAGTGCATAAAACTATAAATACAATATTCAAGAATACACAATCTCTGAATGGAACTACAACTATGAATCATCAAGATATTCAAACACCATCACGTTTCACTAATGAAGAAAATTTTGAAACACAGTAAGCATCAACACAACAAAGTGTATCTCCTTTTCATCCAACAATTAAACACCACGTAATGAAAACACTAACCTGTTTCCACAAACAAACCTGCAACCAACAGTTAAGCCAATAGTTTTCACTATAATTCCAGCAGAAAAATCAACTCAAATACTGAACATATACGAAAAGAACCTAAACTACCTTCATCTAAAACTTGATGTAACAAGTTCTAACGACAGTATAGACACAATTTTGCCAATTGTAGAAAAAAAACAAGAAAATAAGTCAACCAGCCAACAAAACACAAAGAACCAAATAAAATTTTTCTATCAAAACCTGAACAAAAATCGAAAATCATCCTATTAAAGTTTTTAGTAATAATAGTTCAGGAAAACCGCTTCCAACTAGATATAATACCAACAGATCACAATCGCCACTCAACTATAACTCTTAAGAAAGATCCCCATATCGAAAAACTCTAATTATAAATCACAAAACAGAAGTAGCCGCTCTAAAAATCACAATAGTCGAAATTAACTTAATTTTTAAATTTTTTTCAAACAGAAGTAAATCTTAAATATCAATAGAAACCGTTCCTACAAAAACAATCATTTTAGACATTAGTCAAGCAACCGTTCTAGAAATTTCTAAAATAACCACAAAAAGAAACTACTCTAACAACAAATATAGGAACTACTCGAAAAACAAACAAATAACAGAAAATATAATCACAGATCACAAAAAATTTCAACAATTAAAGAAGTAGAAGCAATAATTATCAACTACAAAATACTCTCAGTCACCATATAGAAATAATTCACAGTTTTCAAGTGGACAAAATCCAAAATGACACACCAAAACGTCAAAGGCAAATCAATCATGTACAATCTACAAATGAAACAA
Source organism: Symsagittifera roscoffensis (assembly GCF_963678635.1). Lineage (NCBI taxonomy): Eukaryota > Metazoa > Xenacoelomorpha > Acoela > Convolutidae > Symsagittifera > Symsagittifera roscoffensis. The sequence continues at coordinate 34,967,408 of NC_087068.1, forward strand.
TCCCTGACCCACCAGGAGTTGAGAACAACAAAACTTCAATTATTTCACTTACGATGTGAAAAAACTTACGACGAAATCGACACCAATAGTCAATAGCACAATAATAATTAACAAAATTAAAAATAACATGAACACACCGTTCATTTTGATCACTACAAGAACGAATACACCGAAAGTTGTCCTCACAAACCAAACTTAAAGCAAACATTAAAAAGTAATTTTAAGCCGCGCAATGTCCAAAACCGAGACATATTAAATAATATATATGAAAATAAGACGTCCTAAACCGAAGCTTTTTAACCCCCAGACCACGAAACAATTAATTTATTCAACTCAGGCGTAGAATCAAATGTCATGAATATTAACACAACCTGATACTCCCTTGTTCATTAAATCAATTAGCCATTTAGGCACAACTTTGAAGATTAATGGAAATTTTCATTTATTTTTTCAACCAACTAACACAAGGAAACAAAATAAACTTTAAACTGAACTGTTAGAGCAAGTATTTTGCATTAGAGATAAAAGAAGCAGCATAATAGGAATACCCTTTATCACCAAATATGTACCAACATCTGATATACTGATTAGAAGATAACAAATCAAAGAGAAAAACACGCACAAAGAAAACTTTTCAATGATAATTTTTCAGAGATTAATTAAACAATATCCTTCACTCTCAAAAATTTATCCGATGAAAAATCAACTTCGAAAACATCTGAAACCATTAACTTGTTACGCATATTTTTTCTCCATATCTCAATTTCATCAAAATAACATCGATCAGAACACAAAAAAAATTGCAGTTGTCTGGCCTTTAATTATGACCATCTTAAAAAATCTCAGATTAACAATCTCATCAATAAATTTTACCAAATATGCCACTATATATAAGATCTAGCAATATATTTACAACAATTCAGCAGATGAAATAACACTTCCCATAGGACTACTAGGATTTTGGGGAAAATTGCAACAATACAGGCAATTCAAGAACAAGCATATAGAACAAAAGTTTTCTGAACAAAATTAGAACAAAATTACCATATTTTAAGCCTTCTTTTCAAATCTCAAACTACACACATGAACAACCGAATTTTCTAACGATGTTAAATTTTTAAATCTCACAAATCAATCAAGAAAAATTTGAACAACTAGCAAACTTGCTATTGAAACACCCAAATGTCTATGCCAAATCTGATGTTTGAAAAAATATTCACCCCTACATATTCCACTTAAACCCGAAGCAATTTTCGTAAAACAACGCGCAATGAAAGTCCCAATACAATTACATTACAATTAAATTGACACCTTGTTACTCTCGATCAATGCGAAATTATTTCACCGGTAAGCGAACACCAACAAGGAAAATGTATAATATTCATAAACCCAAATTTCACAATAGCAAGAGGAGAACCTCTAACAAAAGTACTCGACTAAAAATATCTAATGGATGAAACAAAATGTAACTGGGGTTTGAAACGAATACAAGACATATTTACAAAGATGAATGGGCAATGTTTTTTAACAGCAGACATGAACAGCACGAATAATCAAAATTCCCTAGATGAAAAATCACGACGCCCAAATCAATTTGTCGTTGGAAATCAAAAATAAGAATTTAATAGACTTTTGCATGGCAATTCCATAGTACCAGCAGCCTTTTCACATTAATGAGTAAAATTTTTCAATCTTTATTCAAGTAAAAACCAAATCACATAGTTGGACGATGTTTTCATATAATCTTAAGCAAAAGGAGAAATTTTCAACTCTTGGAAAAAACCACCAAATTTTAGAACAAAATAAGGTGAACAGCCCCAACTAATTCAATTTTTCCCACCCGATTTTAAAATTACAGTCTCCTTTTTTTAAGAACAACTTTTTAAAAAGTTTTAGGCATGTCAAATTTTTGGCAGATACGTCTGTAAAATGCAAACGATATGAAAGACTTTTCTAAGATATTTCACGCCAATAAAAACGTTTTGATTGGAAAATCGAACATCAAAAACGACCTGATGAGTTTAAAAAACTCATCAGCGATTAAATTTCAAATAGTATCTCTGACTCAAATCAGCCATTTTACGCAATGTGCGATGCATCCACTTTTGGAATTGGAGGAGCACTCCAACCAACAATTCCACCACGAAACAAACCAATTGAACCTAACCTCATCAAAATTACGACTTTTCACACAAGCTGAATTATGACACTCTATTCCAATTTTTAATTCTTGGAT
>NC_087068.1:34969843-35141097 GCF_963678635.1 Symsagittifera roscoffensis
TCCAATCATAAAATGTAGTTTAGATCAGGTTCCACCCATCCGGGTTTTACAGAGTTTTTTAGAATAGTTTTTCTGCAATTCGAAGGATGGATGATGGACGTTGGTATTTGGCGAACATCATATTTCTTTTCCGTTTTCTCTTGTTAGAGAAGTTCTAGGATGCTGGAATTAGGGATATCAAACTTTGTGTCTTCTTGCGACAACGACTGTGCTTTCGCAACAAACTCAAATCTGATTTCAGAATGGTTTGCTATGTCAGGTTTTTCTGTTTCATTGTCGAGAACTTCTTTGTGTTTGATCTTGTCTGGGAATGGCGTGGAGATTGTGCGTGGAGGGGATGCCTGGTTACTCGGATCTGTACGTATACTTGAACATCGAGGTGGTCATTGGTCTAGTTCAATGAAGTCCTTTTCTGCGAAGTCAAGTCGTACTCTAAATCCTTTGAGTTGTGTTTGTGAGCGGCATATCGATTGTGGTTGGCCATTCTTTTTCGAGTGTGATGGGGTCGTTTTGTCTTTGGATGCTCGTCCTTGGTGTTGTATGCTGATCTATATATTGCATAATATAATTTACATTTTATAAAACTTTTATTAGTTTAATGTTTTTTAATTATGATTTTGGTTAGTTGTTTTCACAAAAGCTTTTTGTTTTAGTTCAGTTATTTTGAAGAGTTACTCACCCTTGAGTAGCTCTTATTAAAAATAGGAGTGTGTGTCACAAAGCGTGGATGTAGCGCGGTGGGTTAGGCCGGCTATAGCATGCTCAGGACGTCCTCTTCTGGTGGGTTAGGCCAGGAGTGGGAGTATGACTGCATGCGGTTTTTGTGAGAGGTCCTGTTATGTGACAACGTTTTATGTTGGGTTTGTTGTGGTTTTTCTTATGTTTTGTTGGTTGTGTCCTTTTTCCAAAAATCAAATTGTTTGTGGTATGGGTTTGTCTTTCGACTTTTTTGTGTTTTATTATTTCTTTCTTAGACTTTATAATAGTCTTCAAAAGAATAAATTATCCAGTTTTAAACTGGGTTAATCCGGTTTGGGTACCGTTGGTTTCCTTTTCTTAGTCATGCTGTTATTCTATGATTTTAGTGTTTAGTAAGCTGCGTTGGTTAGTGTTGTTTAGTATATAATTCCTTTCCAACCGGGTTAAAGGAAAGTTTGAAAGTGTTATCTTGTGTTAGAGTTGTTGAGTGTGAAAGCTTGAAACTGAAATTCATTATTTTAAACAATTCTTCGTGGGCGAGCTGTGCGAGTGTGGATAGAATGTTTGTGCTAATGAATGGAAATATCAAAAGGTTAGTACTGCATTTTCGTTTTATCAATTTATTACATAGAAATTCAAATTTACTGCTAGTTGTTGGGGAAAATTAAGTTACAAATTTTCATCCTAATTAAATTTACTGCTTGTGGGGGAAAAATTTATAAATTAAATTACTGCATTGGTATTATATTTTTTAAATTGTTGGTGCAAAAATTTAATAGGGTTTTAAACAGTTTTGAAGAAGTTTGCTATTTTTTATTTTTCTTTTGTGAATTTTTCAGATGATCGTTGGATGAAGGCTAAAATGCTAAATAAGACGTGGATAAAGAATGGTTAGTTTCTAATTTTTATTTTAATTAGTTAATAATATGTATAATTCATACTTACCTGTTAGTCGTCGGGGAAGAAACCGTGGGGGAAGATGTCGTGGATGAGATCTGAAGTTGTTAGTAATTTAGCTAAGATGCGGATGATATTTTTAGTTTGAAGCAGTGGCCAAAGCAATTGAAGTGCTTTAATGGTGGTTAGTTCTTCAGTGCCAACTGCAAATTCATAAGGTGTGTTTTGGATTAGATTATATAATTTGTGATTGAATTTAGTGTTATGGATGAATTCTAAAATGGGGATTTCTATAGGTTGAACAAACTCGTGTGGGATAAGGAAGGGTCGGGATTCTTCTGCGTTGAAGGTCTTGGTGATTGGACAAAAAATATACATTTGGGTTATGGCATAATTTCGAAGAATACCATGAAGGTTAGTATCTTTAATGCAATATGTGAAGTTAAGAAAGAATGGTGAAGTTTATTTGGAATTGATGAATTGAAAACGGTGGTGTGGTTGTCTGGAGGGAGTGTGTAGGTCGAAGTGATTTTGGATAAAACGATAATATGTATATGTGTGAGTTTGTTTAGTGCGCACTATAATATCGTGTGAGCAGTGCAAATCTCTTTCATGTGGTGCAAGGAAATGAAATGTTAGTGAAAATATTTGGAAGCGTTCTTTAAAACTTTCGTAGGCTTGTGTGTCTGTTAGTGCTTCTGAGATGATGTGGTCAAATTTGCGATCAAAGATATTGAGTGTAAATACATATGGTGTTTTAATGAAAAATTTTTCTGTAATTTGTGAGTTAGCGAAGCGGTCATCGTCTAAGAATTGATCTTGGTTAGTTCTGATGATGTTATGATCGTAATATTCTAGCGTATATTCGTTAGCTCGGGGTGCAGTGTATGTTTTTAGTGATTTTTTATATCCGATGTGGGTAAATTGTCTAGTTGTTAGTGGTGCAGTGAGTCGATATAGCATGTCCTTATTTCGTTCTATATCGATGTGAGTGTTAGATAAAGGTAAGCAAAGGGGATTAGTAAAATGATAATATGAGGTCCAAGGAAGGGTAGGCATTAAAACGTGTTCGTCTCCAAAGCTACGTGTTTCGTTAGTGTCGTGAGGGGTGTTTAAGGTGTATTGTGGAAATGAGGGTAAGGTGATAGCTAAAAATTCTTTTGTGTTAGTGTGATTTGGATGATTTATATATTCACGGGCTGTTCCTGGTTTTGCTGGGAAAGGATGGTTGGGGAACTTTCTTTTAAAAGTGCGGTAAGCTCTATTAGTGCTGAGTGAAGATTCAGTAGATGTGGATGATGGTGCTAATGATTCGGTATAAACTGAAGAGGGTGTAGGGGTAGGAGGGTTGGATGAATCTATTGTGGATGAAATTTGGTTTATGGTGGGGGTGTCAAGGTGGTAGGGTTGTTGTTGTAGGGTAATAAAATTATCTAGTTCTGGGGAGATTTGGGGGGTATCTGGAGAATTGGATGATCGGTCTGAATGAAGTGAAGAGTAGGTTGGAGGGACTTGGGAAGCATAAGAGGGTGTAGAATTGGTTGGAACAGGGTTATTTGGTAGTATTGGTTGAAAAGGGGGTTGGGAAAAAATTGAGGGGTTGGTGTGAAAATTATTGGATGGAGATGGTTCAGAGTCGGCAAATTCATCGGGGGTTTCAATATTCGGGTTATTGAGTTGTGAGGTGGAGTATAAAACTGAGATTTGTGAATTAGTATCGGAATTCATGCCTGATGTTACATTACTGGTTGGGAAATCGGGTGGCGGGAAAGCAAAAAGTGGTATTATTGTAATTGGAGTAGTGAGGTTGGTTGGATGGGAATTTGAACGGTGTAGGGATCCAAGTTGTCGGCTCATCGTGGGCTAAAAAAATTATTATTTTGAGACTGAAAAGCGGTGGTATGGGGTTGTTCTATAATTTGTTCATAAGTATTTTCATCTTGTGAGTGGTGTGGCATTATATGTTGGATGGGACTTTGTGATATGGTTGGTCTAAAATTTTGATTATGTGTTATGGCTAAATTTCGAAAATTACGTGGGACTAGGGATAATGGATGGTTACGTGGTAGGGGTGGTAACTGTGGTGCTGTTGGCGTTGTGTCTACATTGTTATGTTCTTCGTCGTATGTGTTCTGTCTTGTTGCTATTTTTGTGTTGTATTCTTTTATTTGTGCATCTAAAAGAATTTTGTTTATTGATGTAGAAAAAATTCCAAAAAATCCTGCAAATAGTATGCGTGCTACACTTGCTTGTCTGTTTACTTGTGTGTGTATAGCACACGTGTTGTAGATTCCTTTTAAAAGTGAGAAAAGAAATCCAATAAAGTTAAACATTGCGTATAAAATAGTTAATTTTTCTAAGATGTAGTAGGGCCATCCTAGAAAATCAAGTATTTCATTCTTGAGTGTAACAAAGCTAAAAATATTGATAGGTGATATATCTTGGGGACGGTATTTTTCACCGTTTAGATATATATAATCTTTAATGTCTTTAAAATATCCGCTATAGTCTTGCGTATAGATGTCTGCAAATCCTGCGGTTTCGGCAAGTTTGCGTAAGTTTTGGTCAATTGATTGTCTTTGTATTGTGTCCATCTGTGTTAATAATTCTTGGAATTGTTGTGTTCTAATGTGATGTTGAATATCTGATTTTGAATATATTCCTATTGATTGTAAGTCTATATTTGGGTTTCGAGCGATAGCGCGAATGCTTTCTGGTGAAAATTTTTTGAGTGATTGCATTAATGTGGGATATGGGGTGAGAAGGTAATATTTATCTTCATCAGGGTTCAGTTGTACTACATTGTGGCTATTTTCTGATCCACATGGGACTGCGGTATCCCAGAAATAAGTTCTTCTTGAAAGTGTGTCAACGAAATGTACTTTATTCTTATAAAAGATAGGGATTCTTTTATAGCATCGTTTGTCTTCAAAAACATATAGTGGTGATACTTTTTTGGTACAAGTATAAAACCATAAAATGTTTCTTTCGTAATTTAAAAAATTTGATCTATTTCCTGATAGTAAATATCCTGCGTAGGGTATTTTTAATACTGCTAGTGCAAGTGATTGTAATATTTGTGTTCTTTCTAATTCGCATAGTTGGTGTAGTGTTTCTAATTCGGAGAGTGACATTTCTTGAAAAATTCGGCTAATCGTGTAGTCTAGTTTCATATCTAAGTGAATATCATAGTGGATATTACCGAAATATGTACTATTCATTAGTGATAGTTCTTGTAAACGTGTGCTTCTAGTGTCATGGGGCTTGAGATGTCCACCAGGTTGACCTTTACTTTTTTGAAAATTAACTGGTATATATGATGTTCCTTCGTTTGGAGGATGACCTGTGGCATATGGGTCGATTTTTATTTTTCCAGTGGTCATGTCGAATCCTTTTTCGTATTCAACTAATATTTCAGAGTATTGTGTTTTGTGAAGTGGGTTTCTGTATTTACATGCAAGTTCTGTTTCTTGATATATTTGAAAACGTGTCAATTTATTTTCTATATTGTGTATGTTTCTAAAATTAGAACTTTGTTTTCGTGATGGGTTTACTTGTTCATATGGAATTGATTGTATAAAATATTTTTCGTGAAATTTTATCATACGAGCGTGTATTTTTGCTACTTGAAATGTTGTACAAGTGTCTTCGGGGAACCAAACAATTGTTGCTTGTGTTCGTGTTGTAGGGTCACAATAACCTTGATCATTTTTACAAGTTAATCTAATTCCTTGATAGATCATTGTATTGTCTGTTAAATCTCGTGTGAGTTGAATTTTTTCGAGTTGTATTTTCCAATCGAAAAACATTATTTCTTGGTATCCTTTATTTTTTGTGTCTGCTTTGCAGTTTGATGGATTATTTATACCAATGTGTGGTATCCAGTGTTTATCGTGCATGTCATAGGTTAATCGTCCGTGTGCGCCGTTATATGGGTACTTTTCATCTAATTTTATATGTCCTTGATGTCTTTCAAGTTCTGCTTGATGTACAGAATCTGAAAAAACTTGGAAATATACTAACTTTCTATCTGTGTTTTTATTTTTTGTGATATTTAGTCGGAGTAACTCGTTTTTACAATCTTCGGGGTTTAGATGTAAAAGTCGTTCGATATTACTCTGGTAGAATGATTCATGGTCAAGTCGGTTTTTATTTCCGTTTGAGACTTGTGAACAATGTACTTTCTTTTCGGAAAATGTTGCTGTGAATTTATATCCGATAACTGTTGTTGCTCGGGCTTTTGAGTAAAGTGTTGCGATTACATTTGTAGTTTCTATGGCTTGTGGTTCTGTTTCGCATTGTGATACTTGATTTATTGCATATTTGTGTAGTGTTTTTTGTTCGTTTTCTTCACAATCGTAATGTGTTACTAATAAATCTTGTGGTCCTGTGCGGGGTGAAGGGTTTATGTTTTGATTTGAGATTACTAGAAAAAAGAGTTGGAGAAAAATTAATAAGTTTAGAATATACATGTGTATGATAATCCTGAGTATGGGTTATAAAATGTGATGTAACCAATTGTCTTTTTGATATATCTGTCGTATTTGTATATTACTTCAGTTGTTATAAATGGTGGTGGTAGGGATTGAGCTGTTATATTTGGTGGATTTAATGGATAGGGATGTTGAGTAATGTTGTTTAGTTTAACCGTGATTTCAAATTTTAATTGTAGACTATTCTGTTGGAGTATTTGGATGTTATGAGCACGAATGTCTTCGTGAATGTCTTGTCTATATTGTAGTCTATTTAGTGCCCAGTTGTGAAGGCGATTACTTTCTAAGTGTTGTCCAAATAGTGGTGGAGGTGCTGTAAATGTATTCCAATCTAGTCTTAAAGGAATAGTTGTTGATGATTGTTCTCGATATCTTGCGTCGAGATTATTTGGAAAATTTAAGTTAAAAGGTGTTGGTGAAATTTGGCTAATTGATGGTGTTGATGGTAGTGATAATGTTTCCGGTAGTGATGAGGATGTTGTATCTGAAGAAATATCTATTGGGTCATTGGTTAAATTTGGTTCACCTTGTGTGAATGAATGTGTTGTCCAATATGGTAGTCGTGATGTTTGGTTTGGGGGATTGAAGGGATTTTCACGTATTTGTTCAGATGTTGGTGTTGAACCTAAAAATCTGAGGGTAGGCTTGAGGTGCTACGTTGTGAAAGAAGTGTAAGGGTTTCTGGTAAGATACCAGTGGGGTTTTCTGGAGTGCTTTGTGATGGGGATTGAGGTATTTCAAAATGAACTCGGGGAGTTTGAAAATTTCTATTTCTTCGAGGATGTATAATTTGTCTATTTATTTCGATTGTGTTTGGGTTTTGACTAGGATGTCGTATTCTACTTAGTTCTGGTGGTAGTGTTGGGTATAGATTATATGTTGGTTCACTTAAAGGTGCTTGCCGTTGAACGGGTTCTAGTAGTTCAGATAAGCGTGCGTGTCGTTCTTCAAAAGTATATGGGTTATCTTGAAAGGAAATTCGTGTAGATGTTTGAGGATTTTGGGTAGTTGAAGGTGTTGTTGGGTTATCTTGGGATGATGTCGGTGAAGACTGACTTTGTGACTGTTGGGTAGCAATTTTTGATAGCTTTTTGGTCTATTCTTTTAGTGAAAAATTTTATGTTTATTATAGTATTCTTCTAAGAAAAGAATTAGGAGGATTGTTGCTAGAGCGAATGTGATGATTGCTTTCTTTATACATTTGCATATGGTCAAAATGAGGGATGATAGAAATGTTATGAAAATTACAAATAGTAAAAAAATATCAGTTCTACTGAAAATAGTTCGTATCATTTAGAGAAGTTTTGTGAATCGTACCTGTGGATATAATCAAGGGCTTTTGAAAGTTGGAGGAATAGTTCAAATATGGAATAGAAAATTAAAAAAATATTGCAAAAAATGATTAAAATTATTACAAAAGATTCAAAGATATCAAAAAGAAATGTTATAAAAGTTTTAAGTATCGTAAAAAATTGTTTGAGGTTTGTGATAATTATAGTGACTGATTGAGAGAAGAGCATTTACGAAATGACTTTTTGATCGAATATTTTTTGTTGTTTGGGGCAATTTTCAAGTGTGGTCGGATTATTTATTGGTTTTTTGACAAGTGGGTTGAGTTTTGTGAAAAAATGTTGGGGGCAATTTTTATGGTGATCGGGAGGTCGTCTTTTTCTTTATTTTTATTTGTCAAATGATCCGGGGTATGGTGAGATTTTTGTACTTTAGGCTAATTAAAATGTTCGTTTTGTTACTTTAGGCTAAGTTAACAGATTTGTTTTGGGGGTATTTGAGGTCTGAGTTGGGGAAATATTGTTGATTTTTGGGTTATTAGATAAGGGAGGGTTATGATATTATGGTGATATTTGTTTTAGTTGTCAAGTTGGAGTGGTTTGCTTATTTTTGACCTGGAGGTCGGAAAGTTATAGTTATAGATATGCCTGGAGTTTTTTATGGTTCGTCTAATTGATCTGAGTTTAAGTTTGAGAAGGTGACGGATTGGATGAATCCTATTGGTTTAAATTTGAACTAGATTCATTGCGTGTTTGTCAGCATGTTATTTTGAAAAATGAAAATTCAAAATGTTTCAAAGGTTTCAAGACTGTGAAATATAAAATTAAAGTTGTTTTTGAAATTCGACTTTCTTTAATATTTTAGATTGTGGGATGAATATTTTATAATTTTTACGTGGTTGATTTCTAAGTCGTGATGACTCTCTATGTTCTGATTTGTCGATTTGCTCTTGGGGTATTATTTGTTCTGTCATTTTTCTATTTTTTCTTTCCTTTTGAGATGTATTTTGATCTAGATTTTTTGTATTGTTTTTTGTGGTGGTTGATTTTGTATTTTGGTTTTTGAGGTGAAAATCTTTTTGTTCCTTTGTTGTATTTTCCGTATGTGGGTCATTTTGAATAACTTTTAAACCTGTAAAAGAACATAATTGAGTTAGTTCGCGGAGTGCGTATTCTTTTGGATAATAAGGTAATAGGTTATTTCGGTGTTGAACGATTTCTTTTTTGTCTGAGTCGGTGATTTTATATGTGACATCAGTGGGTTTTGCAATTATTTGGTATGGTCCTTTACGAAGGGGTTGTAATTTTTTAGAAATTCCTTTTTGAGTATTAAAATTGGGTATTAAAACAAATGTTCCAATTTTTAAATCGGAGGCTGGTGTAAAGCGTGAATTTATTTGTTCATTAATGTTTTGCCTTTGTAACAACTTTTTTGTTACTTTTTTTGTAAATTTCATTGTGTTTTTTATCTCTGTTTAAAATCCATTCGGTGTGTGTACCGGAGGCTAATTTAATAATTTGTGGGTGATGAAAATGATCTTCATCGTGTGTGTGTAAAGGTAGGTTATAACAAATTGAGTCTTTATTTGGCTGACAATAACCTTGTGCGTTTTTATGAGAGTTTGCTGTAAACATTATCGGTTTGCGTGGCTTTTGATTAAAAACCATTTCATATGGTGACTTTCCTAGAGTTGTCGTAATTTGTGAATTATATGCTAAGGGAAATAATTTTACATCTGCTGACCATTCGGTGTATTTTGTATCATTTCCATTGATGATACATCTGAGATATTCTTGTAATGAACGGTTCATACCTTCGACTAAGCCGTTTGTCCAAGGTGCATGAGATGTACGTGGTTTGTGTTTGATGTTATATAAATGACATAGTGTGATGATTTCATTATTTATGAATTCTGTACCGTTGTCTGTAACTAAAATTTCTGGTAGTCCAAATTTGGCTATCCAGTGTTCATAAAGCGTTGTGTAAGCGTAATAAGCGTTACAATGTGGTACTGGGTTAAGTGCTACATAATGTGTAAATGCGTCAACAATTACCATAATGTAGGAGTTTCCTTCTGATGAGGGTGAAATTGGTCCTTTAGTATCAAATGAGATACGGTGGTTAAAGTACAAACTTTGTCCTTTAAAATCTTGTTTTTGTGCTATTTGTTTTTGATTTGGGTAAGGTTTATTTAGTTGGCATACTATACAGTCATTGCATAGTACTTTTATCCAAATTGGTGCATTTGGGAAATAAAAGTTTTGTATGAAATTTGAATATGTTTTCTCTGATCCAGAGTGTCCTTTAATATTTTGTGTATGTGAAATATTAAAAGCTATGAGAATCATACTCAAAGGGAGACAGGGAACTGTAGATTCATTTAATTTATATTCCAAAAGGTCTGTATTTTCATTAATTGTGGTATTATTAAATTTTCGAAAGTATCGGAGGAGTGTTTTGTTTCCTAAAATAGTTGTATCTGCCTTGACGGGTTTAGTTTTATATTTGTGCCATGATTTTAGTTGTCTAATTACTGGGTCAAGATTTTGATATTGTTTCAATGTTGAAATTGTAATTGTTTCTGTTGGGGGGAGAAAAATGTTTTCGATTTCTAATTTAGATAAGGGTATTGTATCAAGTGGGTCATGGAGGTCAAAAACTTGATTTATTGTGTATTTTGAATCGTTTGTTTGTGGTCCTGATAAATTTATTTTATCAGTTAAGTTTTCTTTTTCAATTAGTGGAAAAAGATCTTTTTTAGGCGGATGTTGTTTTATTCTTTTTTGTTGGGTGTTATTTTTTATCCATTGTGAATATGGGATTGGTTTAAAAGTTGATGTTCCAAGTAGGTCAACTTCATAGTGATTATTTTGACAATCTAAATAAAGTGGAAAATGTTGTAAACTATTTATCTGTGATTGTTCAACGTCAGTTTTTACTGCATATTTGCATTCCAATCGGGGTGATGTTTCGTTTTCTGCAAGGTAGAATTTTATATTTTTGGGTATTTCAACTGTGGTTTTACGTGTAAGTAATTCCGGTGGCGTATTTCGACTTAAAGTGTCTGGTAATGCAAGATTTTTTCCTGCGGTCCAAACTATATGTAAGTTTGGGAATTTCATTAAAATTAATTGAAATCTATAAACTCGGTGGTTTGGATTACACTTTTGTGTAAAGAGAAAGATGATTGGTTTATGGTCTGTGAATAGAACTGTGGGATGTTTTGATCCAAGTATCAGAAATTCATATTCTGTTAGTGTATATATTATGGCTGTACATTCTCTCATTAGAGTTGAGAGTCGTAGCTCTGCTTGAGTGAATAAGCGAGAATTTGCTGATATAAGGTTCATTTTATTTGTACCATTATGTGATTGTAATAATGCTGCGCCGATGCCAAAGTTCGAAGCATCGCACATTGCATAAAATGGTTGATTTGGATCTGGAATTGTGTTTGAAATTTGTTCAGTTAAGAGTTTCTTTATTTCTTCAAATCGTGCTTGATGTTCTGTATTCCATTCAAAATTATTTTGTTGTCTAAGTATATTATAGAATGGTCTTAGGTATAATTGCATTTTATAAACATATTTGCTTAAAAAATTTAACATTCCAAGGAATTCTTGGATTTTCTTTTTATTTGTTGGTGGTTGGAGTTTCTGAATGGCGTCAATGCGTGATTTTAATGGAGTGATTGTTTTTCTTTCTATATTATGTCCTAAGAATTTAACTCTTGTCAAAAAGAAGTGTGATTTATCAGGGGCGGCCTTCAGATTTTCGTTCTGAAGTATTTGGTGATATTGTTCTAAAACATTGAACATTTCTTCTTTAGTCTGTGATTGCATGAAAACATCGTCTAAATAGGTGATTGCGTTTTTCTTGAGTATTAGTGGTCGAAAAATTTTGCTCATAAAAGCTGAAAATGCTGCTGGTCCTATGGATATTCCATAGAATAAGCGGTTGAATTCGTATTGTTGGTTTCCAATAACAAATTGTGTTAAACGTCGCGATTGTTCATCTAATGGCATTTGGTTATATGCACTGTTCATATCTGCGGTTGTAAAGTATTTTCCGTTTATTTTTGTTAAAATAACTTGTATTGGTTCAATAGGCCAATTACACTTTGATTCATCTATGAGTGAGTTGAGGTATCTAGCGTCGAGAACAATTTTTAATGATTCTCCTTTGGCTAGAATTATTTTGTTGTCTAAGTATATTATAGAATGGTCTTAGGTATAATTGCATTTTATAAACATATTTGCTTAAAAAATTTAACATTCCAAGGAATTCTTGGATTTTCTTTTTATTTGTTGGTGGTTGGAGTTTCTGAATGGCGTCAATGCGTGATTTTAATGGAGTGATTGTTTTTCTTTCTATATTATGTCCTAAGAATTTAACTCTTGTCAAAAAGAAGTGTGATTTATCAGGGGCGGCCTTCAGATTTTCGTTCTGAAGTATTTGGTGATATTGTTCTAAAACATTGAACATTTCTTCTTTAGTCTGTGATTGCATGAAAACATCGTCTAAATAGGTGATTGCGTTTTTCTTGAGTATTAGTGGTCGAAAAATTTTTTAGTTTTAGGTTTACTGGTCTTAGGTTTACTGGTGATATAATGTTGTATTGTTCTAAAATGTCGAGTAATCTGTTCACTTTATCGTGTAAGTGAATTGGTACTTTACTTGCTCTTTGTTTTTTGAAAACTGCGTCTGGTTTTAATGGGAGATGTAGTGATGAGCTGATTTTGCCAACATCAAATTTGGATGTTGCATAGACTGATGAATATTTAATTAGCTGTTTGGCTAATTTTTCAAATTCGTCTTGTGTTATTTGTGAATGTTGGAAATTAAACATCGTTAAAAATTTCTGTTGATTCTCTGTGTAGTTATTTATGTTGAATGTCGGTTTGAAATATGGGGTTTTTGTGAAATAATCCGTATTTCTTTTTTCGTTACTTATTATATTATTTATGGATAATTCTGCATTAAGAATTGTGGATTGACAAATATCTAATAATTGGAGTATATTATTTACGCGATATGCTTTTTCGTGTATTGGTGATATTGTAGCGTTGGTTTCGCAATAGCCTAAAAGTCCTAAAGGTAATGTTACTTGGTAAGGTGTGTTGTTGTATACATGTAAGGAAATAATATCGGAGTTTGAGTTTTTCAATTATTTTATTGATGAGATTGTGATTTTGAAAAATTTATGAATAGGTTTGAATTCAAAATCTGACATATAAAATTTTTGTTTGTTTTGTTTTTTATCATATTGGTGAACTTGTTTTATTGAAAAATTGTATATTTTTCCTGATAGTGGTTTCAAGTGTTTTCTTTGTTGGTTATATATTGGATCGAATTTTGAAAAGAATGGTGGTTGTTTATTTAACCTTTGAAAAAATGTTAAGGATGTGTCTTTTGTTTTTGTATATTTATCTTTGATTAATATTTTACTGTTCAAGATGTTGATTGTTGGTATATATTTAGAGATAAATGGTATTCCAATGATATTGTGTTTAATATCAGTGATATGGAATATTTGTTTAAATGGTTTAGTAAAAATTTTATTTTGCTCCATTGTTCTTGTGGGGAGAAGAAATAATTGAATTTTTCCGTAGTTTATTAATGTTGATCCTTGTGCTGTTGCTAGTTTTCTGGAGGTTTCAAGAGGTGTTAGCTTTGGTTGTAAGGTTTTTATTTCATTCCATGTGGGAATGTTTATTATATTTGATTCTGCTCCTGAATCAATTAGAAAATCAATTTCAAGATCTGGTGGTTGAAATTCTTTGTTTCTTGGACTTTCTAACAGAAATGGTATTGTCCAAATTTTTTCTTTGGGTTGTTCTTTTTGTATATTTTGATAGATGTGATTTGTATTCAAGCATTTTGTTTTGTCATTCTCATTGGGTTGATATGTAGTGTTAATTGCATTAGTTTCTTGCGTCGTTGGTGTGGAATGGATGGGTTCAATATAATAATTGTGAAGGAGTTCTGATTGATTTTCATATATGTGTGATGTAAATGGTTGTTCATATATGACAGGTTCATAGTCATTTTCACTGCTATCATATTGATTGAGATAGTGTTTTCTGTTTCACTTTCTGAGTCTGATGATCCACAGTTTATTTGATTGAGTTGTAACGTATCATTTACTGTGTCATCAATACCTGGAGGGTCTGATGTTGTTTCTGGATTTGATTGTACTTGATTAAAATGTCTTTGATGTTTAGGTGTACTGCTCCTGTGGCGATTATTAGAATTATTATAATGATTATTATTCCGGTGTGGTGATTGGGAATAATTTCTATAACAATTATTATAACTTGAATGTCAATTTTGTGAATTATTCCGCGATCTATTTTGATAATTACCGTTTGATCTATTATATGAGTTATTTCTTGATCGATTGTTTGGATAATACTGATTTCGGTTGTTGGAATAGCTTCTATTTCGATTATTGGAATAGTTTCTATTTCTATTATATGATGAGTTTCGTGACTGATTCTTGGATAGTATCTATTTCTTGATTGGGAATTAGATCTAGAAACAAATTGTGTTGTGTTTGAATTAGATCTGGAGTAGTTATTTCTACTATTTGGTCTATTGTAGTAATTTTGTGACAAATTTTGTGTATTTCTTCGTTCTGGCGATCTTCCTCTATAACTTGAGTTATGTGGTGATTGATTTCTTGTATAATTTGTATTGTTCGGGAGTGGTTTTCCTGAACTGTTGTTGCTGTACACATTTTTGTTCGGTAGATTTTGATCTTTTTTCATGTATTGATAGAATGATTTATTTGGTTTTTTATATTTTTGAGGTTTTTTTTGATTGTCTTGCTGTTTTTGTCTACATTCAGAAATACTATGTCCGTATCGTCGGCAATAATTACACCATTTTTTGAAAGATGGTTTGCCTTTAAAGTTTGGGTGTTTTTCATAAATATTGAGTATTTCAGTGATTTTTTCAACAAGGTCTGTATCTGATTCCTGTATATTGTTGATACTTGTGGTAATTGTTTCAATTCGGTTAACATATTGTAATTTCAGATTTTCTGTTTCTTCGAGTTTCATTGTGATTTCTGCTTGTTCTAGTTTGTCTACTAGTTTTCGAAAATCTAAATCGGGTTCTCGAATTGAAGAAGGATGGGATGCTCTCTTTTTTATTGCTATTTTCCTTAATTGCGGTGTTAAGGTCATCATTAAGATTTCTGTCATTTTTGTGTTTTTATAGTCATGTGTATTTAATGAATATGCTTTTCGAACTAGTGTTTCGATGCGTACTGCTAATTGCTTGATGGTTTCATTTGGTAATCTGCGAATTTCATTACATAAAACTCTTTGTTGTTGTTTGTTTCTTTCTGAGTCAAACATTTTTGAAAATTCTTGTGTAAATCTTTTCCAATTTGATTTTATTTCTAGAGGCAATACTGAAAACCATTTTTGGGCTGCGCCATCTAAAGTTGTTTGTATCAACGCTGTGCGTCGATGTATCCAGTTTTGATGTAATGGCGTATTAATTGGTTCAGGTCCTATATTTAAAATCAAATTTGCTGTTACTGCATTTAAATAGTCTTCTACAGAATATTCAGGGTCTGTTCCTGTGAATACCATTAAAGGTTTATTTGATGTTATTGATGATCCACCCATAACGTATGGATTCATTGTCATTTGTAATGATTCTGCTGCATTTGGCATTTGAGAAAAATTTGAAAGTTGATTTCTTGTTATTTCGTGTTGTTGAAGATAATATGGGAGTGGTATTTCATTTTGCATTTGTGTCGGTTGATACGAGTGTGTGATCATTGAGTTTTGTTGCTGAATTGGTTGAAAATATTGTGTATTAATTGGGTTTTGTTGCTGAATTGGTTGTTGATTTTGTGTATCTATCGGTTGTGGAGAAAAAATTCTATGATTTGTATGTGGTTTCTGTACTCCTTGTCCACGATATTCTTGATTATATGGTGCAAATATATCTGGTTGTAAAAAATCATCATCTGAGGATAAGTAATCCATTTGATAAGATGTTTGTTTTTTATTTTTATTTTGTTGAAAAAATGGATAGTTTTCACTACGATCCTGTGAAGGATGTAAATTTGTTTGAAAATTTACTGAATTAGTTTGTGCCATTGGGTTATCCCAGTTTCGAGATCTTGTATAATTATTAAAATTTCTTCGTGGGGGATAATTTGTTTTTGATGAATGTGTGTAATTATAATTATGTTCTGCAAAATTGTTTCTAGTGAACGTTTTACGTGTTTTTGACGGTATTGTCATGGGTCTGTATGTTTGATAATCCATGTGTGAATATTTTGGGGCAACCGAAGGTTTAACGGTTGATTGTAAGGTTACCTGTGTTTGTGAAGGGTTTGTATTTCTTGGTGTTGTTAAGTTTGGACGTATCGGTGAAATGCTTTGTTGTGTAGTTGTTGTGTGTACGATTTCTTCATTTATGAAGTGTGATGGTGTCTGGATATCTTGTTGAGTGAGATTCTTAGTTCCATTGAGGTTTTCATTGTGTATGACTGTGGAGTTTAAACTATTATTTTGCATATCAGGTAAAAATGTATTATAGTTTAATGGTGTTGCATCAATGGTTAATGGTGTTACTTTTACATAATCTCTTACATAAGATATTGTACTTATTGCTTGACTGGAGATTGATTGTGGGATATTTATGAATGCATAATGAGACCATTCGGAGTCCCAAACATAGTCTGATTGTTCTGTGATGGCAGTATCATCGTTTGAGTTTTGAGGTCTAAAATTTTTTCTTGCATGTGAAATTAAATCTTTATTATGTGTGAAATAATCTATTATAAACCATGCCAAAATTTTTTGTAAGTCGTGTTTTGTATGTTGTGAAACTTCATCTTTAGTGAAATTTTCTTGAATTATATTTAGAAAACTAGAGAGTAGTGTGATTTCATGTCGTACTCTTATGTGTTTAGATGTTTCTGTCGGTGAGACATTTGGGATTGGGATTTCGTTTTCTAATATCGAGATATAACTATATATTATTGCAAAAACTTCATTGGTGAATATGGAGTTTGCTCTTTGTGAGTTATGATATTGTATGCTTTTTATATATTCTGAGAATACTTTTGAAAATTCTAAATCAAGGTCGTCTGTTTGAATTACTTATTTGCTGTGATTCTGGTTTGGTGAGCTGAATTCTATGGAGTAGATTCCGTATTGTTGTGTTAAGTTACATATATCTTTCAGATAGTGATCGATGATTTGTCTTTTGATCTTTACATCTGGGAACTCTGTTTTACATGGACTGATTCCGGGTTCAAACAAATTTAAGAGTAAATTTTTGCAAAGTATATGCTGTCCTCTATCAGTGGTTGCATCTACAATGAAGGGGAAGATATCATCATCATCTGGACTTTCTTCACCTGGGGTGTGCGTTGAGCTCATTTTTTCGTTTGATGACTGTTAATATGTAATTATCAATGTGTCTAATTGGTTGATTCCAATTGTATAAATGTACTGGTTTGTGTTTATATTGCTTTTTTATTCTTCTTTTTCCTCTTTTTGATGAATTTGAGGTTGTTTCTGAGTCGGAAAAATATAATTGATCGTGAATGGTGCAATTTTTATCTATAGATTCTTTTAATTTATAAAGTTCGTCTAAACTGCTGGTTTCTGATTCTGAAAATGCGTTTCGGTTTTTTGAAAATCTTTTTCGTGTTATTTGTCTTTGTTTGGTTATTATTTTTCTTTTTAGTGTTTGTCGTTTTGTTCTAATGTATCCAACTGTTTGTGTATGAGGTGTGATTACAAGGTCGTTATTTTTGTTATCTATTTCACAATTGTAAAAAACGATTGTTTGTTTATTTCCTAGGTTTTTAAATGACATAAGGTTTAGGATGACGGATGCAAAGGGTTGTTAAATGATTTCTATTTTCTTAGACTGTTAGTCCTTACGATTTTTTGGTTAGCCTAACCTGGGTGTATTTGTTCAGGGTTGGAGAGAAAAGTATATCGATTCCGAAGAATGATTTTATACTTTCTCGTGGCTAGTATAAGCTAAGGTGTTAACTTACTTAATCTTACTTAAGGGTAGTGATTGTGTTCAAGGGTTGGAGAATAGTAAATCGATCCACAAGGTTCAGGTATAATTAGAACGCGAGTAGTTCGTTAGATACTATTTTAAACTTACTAAGTCTAGGATTTATCCTGGGTCTGGTAAGAGGGGGGATCAAGTGAAGGATGAGTAACCGAAGTTCTTCACTGTTTATCCTAATTTGAATGATTAGTTTTGTTCAAAAATTTCTATTAGTCCTGGGTTTTTAGAAAGGGTTGGATAGTGAATCGACGTTTGAGGTCGTTAGACAGTAGCTAAGTGGGTGGGGGAGAACAAAATTGTTCTTTTTGATCCAAGGATAGGCCTTGATGATCAAGTTTTAAATTTAATTAAATAGAAAATAATTTAAGATCCAAGGATGAGCCTTGATGATCTGATTTTAAATTTAAGTGAATTTTAAGTTTAAAATGATTTAAATTTGTGTAAAGAAAAGATTTAGTGTTTTTATGATATTAGTGAGCTTATGAATGCTGTTATGTTTAGGTGATGAAGCTGGAACAACAGGATGATTTATGATTACTAACCATTTATTGTCATGCTACTAATTTTTATTTTGATTTTTCAATAAATATTTTTCAAACATGTTTTGTATATTACTGCAGAATTTAGGAAAACGATCTGAGATCTTTTTATCAGTCGTTATTGTATGTTAATAATTTTGTTTAGCGCCTGAAATGATTTTGAAGATTGACTTCAAAATTTTATGTTTGCAAATGAAAATCTAAATTCATTGCTAGTAGTATTCTAAATACAAAAGTTTGTGTTGGCTTTTGTCGAACTATCATATAACTATATGGTAAGTTTCTACTTTGTCGTATGTCGTCTCTGGTTCGAGGTCTTCTTCCAATTCCGGGTAGTTCTGTTATTGTTCGGAATATTGGCTCTGATCTATTGAGTCGCAGAGACATTTCGATTAAATTATCGTCGTATAACATTTTGTTAAGGTTTTGTCTAAATTCTAATCTATTATTGGTTAATTCTAAGCTATTAAGGTCTTGTTCGAGACTTATGGTCGCACCAGATGAGTTAGGACCGATGGGTATAACTCATAGAGTAATTTCGGATAGGGTACACCGTCTGCTCGTCACGCTATCTTATTTTCGGCCGGATAGATACGTGCAACTTCTTAGTCTAATACCGATCCTAATCTTACTCTTATACTATCTAGTCTCAGGTTGTTTAACTAGTCTCTGCTAGGCTCAATAGATCTAGGGTATACTGGTTTATTGCGGCTGCTGAAGTACTCGGGAGAGTTCAACTAATTTCTAAGTTAAATTCAAATCTCTCTGGTGCTGAAATTACAAGTAATTTCAGCACTTACAAATAAGTGGATTGTTAGTCAGATGGATCATGATTGGTTAATATTAAATACTTTACATTGGTAAAATATCTAATTTATCCAATCATAAAATGTAGTTTAGATCAGGTTCCACCCCCCCCCCCCTCTAGAGAAAATCCTAGATCCGCCCCTGCCTTTGGGTTCTGAGATTTTTGTCCTACCCTTCTCCCCCGTGGCTCTTTTTCCTTTCCCCCACCTCACACGGACATGATTTTTCTGGTGTAACGAGCGGTTTTACAAGGTTATTTATGAAGACAAATATGTTAGTCATAACCTACTTAGTCCCTATGTCAATTTTCATTACAATCGAACAGTGTGAACAAAATTTTTGCTGATTAACTTTGCAGCTAGGGGAAAGGAAAAAGAGCCCCTACCTGCAATTCCTTACACCTTTTTTGCGCATATTGTCCAATTATTATGTCTTTAATCTTGCCAAACTGCTACTCGCTACACCAAAAAATTTATGCTTAGGTGGTTGGCGTAAAAAAAGAAAAAAGAGCCAGGTAGTGTATAAATGCAGGTTCAATTAATTATACTTAAATATCAAAGTCAGTCAGTAAAAATAAAGCTCTACTTTTGAAGATAAACGCACGTTGCAAAATCATTAATAACTCACTTCTGACGCCGCTTCTAATATCAGTTTGATCTGATTATTCCTACAAGCTTCTCTTTTCATATCTATTTACTTGGTCATGAGTTTAGGTTGTGTTTTGTTTGTGATGCCTTTTGCTCTTGGCACTGTGGTGGTAAAGCGCGAGGAACTGGCAGACATGTATTTGAGAGCAGGGAAGTTCTGTTTATCTCAGGTGGAGTGTAGAAGAGAAGAGGTCTGCAACATGTATCGCAACCAGTGCCAGCCGAAGAGGTGTGGCGCACGCTTTTCCAGTTTTCCTCCCTTTTTCCTCTTTTACAGTTAGAACTTGAGCCCTTCTAGTGTTATTTTTCACACCACTAATTTTGGGGTCCCTACTTTATGGTGTCCCACTCTTTAACCCTACGATATTTAACCCCCTCTGTTTACACCCCCTATATCATAACCCCGTAACATGAGAACCCCACAACAATTTAACCCCCTTTTAATGACGATAATTTGTTTCAAATTAAGTCCTTTTTATAAGTACAGGAGTAGTCCAATTAAGCTTACTAATTGAGGCCTGAAAAGCTAGTCTTAATTCACTTGATGCATCTAGCATCTCAAAAGTAATTACATTTCGATTAGTTAGAGAAATAATCCCTCACTCACGCGTTTAAAACAGAGATAACCTACATGGTGCTAATTGAAGGCAACAAAAGACGTTTGTGAGATTTATAAAAAATCATACTGCCTATTTCTTTAACCATTGTTATACCACTCTATCAGATCAGATATAATGTTTGAAGCGTCATTCCATTTTACTTTATCTTCGAAAGATAAATAAATGCTAGTGATATCAGGCCACGAGTATTACCTTAAACGAAAAAACAAGACAGCAACAAATTGGAACTGCTCAAAGTACCAAACCCATAAATGCCGCGCAACAGCAATTACGGAAGGAGAAAATTTTATTGAAACGAGGGGTCAACATAATCACGATATTTCCACGGGCAAACCTGATGCTCGACTAGTTTTGAAAAACATCAAGGAGCTAAGCGATAGTAACACCCCAACCGTCGCAGTCGCAACCGCCATTCAGCCAATTACAGACAACATTGCCACTCAACTAGCCCTACCATCCAAAGAAAATTTAGTTCGCACCGCACAACGAGCGCGCAAGCAACGAGAAGAAGTCTTACCAGTCTCCCCAGCAAACAGAAGTTTCGAAATACCCGAACTTTTCAAAAATTTTATAAGATTTGACAGTGGGCAAAATGATCACGAGAGGATTATTTTATTCGGTGACCCTGAAATGCTACGTGTGCTTGAAACATCCAACTTTTGGTTGGCTGATGGAACTTTTAAAGTCACCCCGAAAATGTTTTAACAACTTTACTCCATACACGTTAGTCTTTCAGGAATAGCCCCTGCTTGCATATATGCGTTCCTGCCAAATAAAACAGAAAAAATTTTCCCGAGACCAAGCTGTCGGGATGTTTCTTCCATCTTTCACAAAGTTTTATGAGAAAAATCGGGGAGCTCGGATTGAAAAAGGATTACGAAACTAACCACGAGTTCGCTTTAGCACTCAAAATGTTACCCGCACTGGCTTTCGAAAAAGAAGAAGTAGGAAATTCATACAATAAAATAGTGGAGGAAATTCAAATAGTTTGCGATCGCACCATAAAAGAGTCGGAAAAAATAGCGAAAGTTGACGAGCTTTGCCTTTATTTTGGATCTAACTACATAAAAAGTCTCGTCCCGAATCGGGAAGCCCTATTCCCCCCTTCATTATGGAATCAAAGGGATGCGGCATCATCGGGTTTGGCCAGAACAACAAATGCTGTAGAGGGCTGGCATTATGGCATACAGTCATACTTCAGTGGATCGCATCCCAGTATATGGAAAGTGATTGCAAATTTGCAAAAAGACGCGTCCGTTCTATAACGCCTCGAGTGGGCACCAATTTACAAAAAAGAAAAACTACCGGGTGCTCAACGAAAAAGTGCAGAATATTATGCATGTTTACGAAGAAAAAACTGATTTGCATTTCTTTCGCGCTATGGCGAACTTGAGTTAAATATTTGCTATTTAATCTATATTTCCAAGCAATAAAATTTTTTCCAAGTTTAATTATTTTCCTTGATTTTTCAAAATTGAGCTAGAGTCGATTTGAAACCGGCAAAATAATAAATACATACAAGGTGTTGACTTTTCTTTTCCCTCCGCCCAACCCGGCAAGGTCATTTCTGTCGGCAAGGTCATTTTTGTTCGGCAAGGTCATTTCTGCAAGGTCATTTCTGCAAGGTCATATCGGCAAGGACATTTCTGTTCAAATCTAAAACGCATTTAGCAGCGTGCGTGTTAACTCATTTTGGTTCGCAAAATTTTTCGCAATTAAAGCTTTGATGTTTACCGACGATATGGTTCCGAATCCTTTTCAAGTAACTTTCACTTTGATTCTAACAATTGGTTTTAAAAAGGGGTTAAATTGTAGTGGGGTTATCTGATTTGGGGGTTATATGAGAGGGGGTTAAGAAAAAGGGGGTTACAAAACACGGGGTGATAAGCTTGGGAACCCTACTTTATAGCCCCCCTCCCCCCCCCCCCCCCCCAAAAAAATCCCTTTTGTTGAAGAACCTAGCACCCTCCCCCGCCCCACCTCACATAAGCATCAATTTTAAGATGTAACGAGGGGTTTCACAAGGTTAATCGTGAACACAAATGACATGTCCTAATTAGTTCGCTTGCCAATTTTCGCAACATTCGGTTAAAAAGAACAACATTTCACTAGTAAAACTTTGCAGGTGGGGACGGGGGGGTTCTGGGGAGCCCAAAATTGTAATTCATTGCGGCAGGTCGAGTTTCGCAAGTTATGTCCAAAATTTTGAGATAAATTTTTGCATTTACAGACTTTCGTGACCGAAACTTGATTTTTCCAGCCTTTCGTGAATTCTTGACCAAAAAATGGCATATCTAGGTTTTCGTTGCAAAATTTTGGCACTCTCAGACTTTCGCGACCAAATAGATCCGATCCGATTTTGGCTGACAAAAAAGTGATTCAGGCTCCTTTCATGCTCATTTGTTTGAAATTTCATAACACACAATTTGTATAAAAAAGTTTTGGTTAAACCTTCAATGACAAGTTTTATTGCATTCGGAAGTTCTAAACAATTTTCTCTATGCTGTCGCAAAATTGAACTTAGGAAAATAAAACGAATGAACTGGAAAAGAATCTAGGTGTGATCCCTCTATCGAATACGGAGACCAGGGCTTCTTCAAACACTGCCCTCCAGAGTTTTTGTGTGACAAACACTACAAAATTTGCATTCGAGCAAATTTGAACGACTAACTCATAACTCGAAGGGTTCATTTGTGTCATGAGAAATTATGGTTAAGCTCGTGAACTTATTTAAACGCCTTATTTTGCATTTTGCCTCGGTAAGTATTTTAATCTCTTTTCCACTCCTCCATCATTGAGTGTTATTATGGATGAAAGCGTGACTTTACGATGTAATGTATGAAAAGCAAATGTGTTCACAATAGTTGATTTGTTCACCATGCAAAATTTCATTGCACTATGACAACGTTAAATTAGTTTTTCAAAACTGAACTTCAATGTGGGGAGAAGTCGAAAAAGGCCATATTTTGTTGAAAGAAGTATAGTTATTATTTTCAGAATGGAATTTTTAGCAGAATGGACAAATTAAAAATGTTATAAGCATTGCTTTTTATATTTAATGGATCAGATGTTATTATCCGTGACCGAGTGGGTTAACATCAACAGGGATTCAACAAATTTAAATACATGTAAATTGGTATAATTTTGTTAAGTAGAATTTGAGTTTCTGCATATCTTAAAAATAAAAAAATTAAATGTCGGCCAGCTTTGTTCACCCGCATAATTTAGTTGGAACGCTCAAATTGTACAGGCTCTTCCCCCGCCCCCACCTCACATGAGCATCAGTTTTATGGTGTAGTGAGTGGTTTTTCAAGGTTCACTATGAAGACTAAATATGTTTGTCATGGCCTAATTAGTCCGCCTGTCAGTTTTCATAGCAATCAAAAGGTAGGAACAGTAATTTTACTTGCACAAATTTGCAGGTGGGAGGAAAAAGGAAAAAGAGCCATTGTACAAACACGGACTTGAGTTTCATGGATGATAATCTATTAAATTGTAGTTTTCTGATCATCAGACTATTGAAAATTTAGAAATAATCAAACATAATTGGTTAAAATTATTTTGTTTCTAAAGTTAGTCTACATTTGTCAACCTCAGCTCAGTTTTTCAAAAGCACAAAAAACTTAACTTTCGCATAACAAAGAAACAAACTGAAAGAAGGAAAGCTGGTATAAAATCAGTATAATTACGTGAAACTACAAGGTCTGTAGCCCAGCGTATACATCCCGTACTGAACTTTTTGTGCCATTTCACGGCTGATCATCCATTTAGCAGGGGAGAGAATATTCTCAGGACTGTTCCCCCATTATGCAGGGCTGTTCACAAGTGAGCATGCGTATTTTTCTACAGACATGGTCGTACCTGGATCTTACATGATCAGACCTGAGTGAAACATGTTCATGCCAGCCGCAGACATGATAACGCCTGACTGAAAACTTGAAAAATTCATATTTATTTATACATTACTTCGCGTATCTTGACTAATTGGTCTTTGTTGTTAAAATTTCACTTTTTCAGATTTTGTTCGAAATGAGTTTATCCAAATTTACCTCCTCGAGCCAACCATCTTCTAATGAAGGAAATTATGTCGTATCTACATCCCAAAAAAGAGGACGTCAGGTTAGTTTCAGGGGGTCAACGGGAGGGATAGTCGAAAAAACTAAATATCCCCGGTTTGAACTATAATTAAAGCAATTCGTCACAAAATTTTTTGGCCAATAATCCTTCAATTTTCGCGAACCAGTAGCCGCAATAATTGCGAATAAATTAAAAAGATTTGATTGGTTGATACTATTAATCTCATTGAATAAATTAACAACAAATGTGCGACTACTTTTTAACGCATGATTTTCGTCTAATTTTATTTGTTAAGCATTTATTTGAAGTGATGTAAGTAAATTGGAACAAAGTGAAGTTAAAACAGACAAAACTGCTCGCATGAGGGCAAAGCCCTGAATGTTCCGACTGCCTTTTAAGGTTTCTGGAGCAGTAATAACATTCAAAAATTAACTGAAATAAAACAAAATGAAAATTTTTTTTTCTAAAATTTGAATTTTTTTTAATGAAAATCATCCCCCCACACGGCATATAAAGTAAAAAAGGATATTTTTTGCTCCTTGCAACAAATCAGTTATGGCAAATAAGCTTCTTTCAACTAAATTGGAACGATTTCTAAGACGGATTAAATCTCCGCTCACCCAAATGCCCCCCCCCCCCCTTTGTACTATTTTGAGATATACATTTTTGGCTGACTGACGTTAAACTTTTTTAAAGTCGCTTTCGGGGCCCAGCCTTACTGAACATTTAGAAGGAGCGCGTGCCGAAAAAACGCGATTGATTGGCCAAATTTTTGCAAAATGAGAAAAAATTTGCAAACGCTTCAAAGTACTAATTATTTTACCATGGTAGCTCTTTAGAAGAAATTGAGACAAGTGTTTGCTGGAGTTTTGACTAACAGTTAGTTTTGTTGACAGGAAACAGAGAAAACTATCCACACGCCCCGCTACCAACGACTCCCTGCTTGCAATTAAAGAAAGATGCATCTACCCACTACAGTAAATTTTCAACAAAAAACTTCGCCGATGTCAGAAAAAATCTGAAAAAAAACTAAAAATTTGAAGTAAAGTGTCACATTATCAAGCTGAGTTTATGATGTTGTTACAATTTAACCATTTCTTTAATTATCTTATAATACTGAAGATACTGTATGAGCATATTCGGTTCAGGCATGGTCATGTACCCTGTAGATGTGAGCATGTTTAGTTCAGGTATGATAATGTATCCTGCAGGTGTGAGCATATTCAGTTCAGGCATGATCATGTATCCTGCAGGTGTGAGCATATTTAGTTCAGGCATGATTATGTATCCTGCAGGTGTGAGCATGTTCGGTTCAGGCGTGATCATGTATCCTGCAGGTGTGAACATGTTCAGTTCAGGCATGATCATGCATGCTGCAGGTGTGAGCATATCTTCAGTTAGCACACCTGATGCATGTCTGATGCAGGTATGTGCATGCCGAATATAGACATGCTGCACATCTGTTACAGACATGAATTTTGCATGATTTTACAATGATCAGATATGATTATGGCCAAAAAGTTTGGTACGGGATAGTAGGTTACAGTCAGTACATAGTGGAACGGTACTTCAACTAGCTCGTTTTGATTTTGGATCACGTATGAGCCGAACATGATAGAACAAAATGCTAGTAGTTTATTCGATTGTAAATTGGTTTAAAATGAGATTCATCTTCTTTGAATTTCTGAAATTATTCTGATTTGATGTAACAGTCAAGAACCAACCGTTTTGATATCCAGCTTAAAAAGACAAAATTTTTCTTGCCGTAATTTTCTGATAAAATTAAATGCAAACCAGCATAAACTGCATGAGATATCCTATTCATAGTACATACATGCTTTCTCCCTAGTGCTTTAAGAGAGCCTCAAACCAAAAACATTGAGAGACAAAAAAATTTCCGGCCAATTTCATGAAAACTTTCCCCAAAAAGCTCAAAAAATTGTTTATACCAATTTTTCCTAATTTTTTTACAGATTTTTTTTTATTTTGCACCGCCTGTTTGACCACTGAGTCCTTCAATTGTGTCAAATAATTTTTATGAGTGAAGCTTCACCTCTTTTGTTTCCAGTCGTGAAATATTCTCAAAAACATTGGCTAAGCTAGCTCCTTCTTCCGCCGCATACCGTAGAGACCGATACCGCTACTTTTTTACCGTAATACCGTACCATTTCAGCCATAGGCCGTACGCTTTGAACCATCGAATACAGCAACTTAATTTACCAGACTTTTTAGTCCCTCAGAGATAAAGTTAACTTCCTGAAATTTTTTTCCTACCTACGATGACTTTACAAATGATCTGTTCTCAGCGGGCCATCATTGAAACGGCTTTTTGTCCAATTTTGTCATGGTTAATTGCAATTGCCGCCGATTCATTTTACCTTTTCCATAAACACTTAATAACTTAGTTTAAATCAACATCTGGATGACTTTTTCATAGCAACTCCAGGTATAATTTTCAAATTACCAATTCATTTTCGAAAATTCTTTCTTCCGAATGAGAGCCGGTGGGTTAAATGAAAATCATTTGGTACGCATCCACCAATTATAAACCCCAAAAACACACCCAAAACCAGAACCAAGGTAAAATTTTAAACGTCCTCAAAAGGAACCAAGGATCTCGGAAAAGTTTTTGCAAAAGTAATATAGCGCTTAATTTAACGTTCCAAGCAGTAAACTTATCTTAATGCCAGCTCCAAACCTCACTAAAAACCCTATTTCTAGAACATTCTCATTATCCTTTTAACTCAAAAAAGCTCGAACCAAAAAAATTCACGACACCTAGAGTTTTCCAAGAGAAACCTTTCAAAATTATTCGAAAAAAAAAGAAAAATATCAAAAATAACCATGGCAGTTTTTCAAGCCAATAAAAAAATCGTAAAAAAATAATTCTGAGTGTACTTACTTTTAAACTCAAAGAGTACACCTAAAATCAAAACCAAGGTACAATTTTTAAGCTCAAAAAGGACCAAGGACCCCCAATTCGTTCTTGCCCGAGCACTTTTCAAGTGACTATTCCGATAGGCCTCAAAGACATGGGTATGAACTTACCTAGCAAAAAAGGCAGTCAAAAATTTAAATGCATCTAAAAAGGGTTGAAATACAATTCCGACGGCGCTTCGACCAGGCTTGCATATCAGATGATGTTAGGGAGAGAATCTTCTTTTTTATGTGAAGAGAATCTTCTTTTTTGATATTTTTCTATTTTTTTCGAAAAATTTTGAAAGGTTTCTCTTGGAAATCTCTAGGTGTCGTAAACTTTTTTGGTTCGAGCTTTTTTGAGTTAAAAGGATAATGGGCATGTTCTAGAAATAGGGTTTTTAGTGAGGTTTGGAGCTGGCATTGAGATAAGTTTACAATTTGGAACGTTAAATTAAGCTTACAGCAAGGGGTTTCGGGTTGGAGAAAAAGAAGCTTTGAAGCTCGGAAAAATCTTTTATTTACCGAACGGGAGGCTTTCCGGATAAGTATAGCGACGAGCAACGCCGGGTTAGCTATTGCCCCTCAAACCAAACGGCCATGCCTTAAAATTTCGAAGGACATGATTTGAAATGTTTCAAGATACATTGAATCACATGACAGAAACTTTGAGTTTGATATCTTTTAAACATATTACAAAGACAATCTATGCTTATCATGCATCAGTAGTAGAAGAGTGAGCAGAAGTGTGGGGATGGGTGCTAGTCCCCATGTTATAACATAGGTTATTGAGTATCCGATCAGCATCCTAGGTATTAACATAGGCTATCGATTTCCCATGTTTTAAGGCTATAGGTTTCATAGTTTCAGATGGTAAGATGATAAAATTTTCTTGGCACCCGAATTTTTTGGAGCTCGATTTTGCCGATACTTGCGTTTCCTGGCTAACTTCTATGATTTATGATATGTAAGGGCTATCTTGTCCTACAAAACTGCGGTATGGTAAATTTCAGATGGTACTTTTCAGAAAAATATTTAAAAATTTTTTAAGTTTCACTTGCAAAATTATTTTTATCTTGAAAATTTTTTTTTTGAAAAATGAAAAAAAAAAGATTTTGATGGTAAGTTCCACATGGTAGGTTTAAGAAAAGTTTAATACGTGCAAATAAATTTTTAACTTGAAAATCAAAAAAAAAGTTTCAGATGGTAAGTTTCAGACGGTAGATTTCAGGAACCTTTTTGAAAGCTTTTTAGATCTTACTTGCAAATACAATTTTATCTTGCAAAAACCTTTCTATCATGGAAACCAAGAAACAAAATCAGATCGTGAGTTTCGACAAACTTAAGTTTCGATTTAGAGAAGGGGATCATAAACTAATAAATCACAGAATAAGTTTTTTTTTGAAAAAAATCAATTAAATACTTATTCAATCTTGATTGTTTTCCCTCAGGTTATCTGGGGAAAGTTGACCAGAGAGGATTATCTTTGACAGGTTAATTATCCTGCTCCACTGGATATCAGAGGAAATTTGACAGCTCCTCTCGTTTTATTACTTTTGTATCACACTTAATCTTTTATTCCACAGTTTATCTGATGAAACAATGACAGGTCTTACTTCATTATATTCATTATACGTCAAACTTATCACTTATCTGACTTATTTCAATTTTTTTTTTTTTCACATAAACATCCCGCGATCATATGACAGATGCATACTAGCATTTCCCCGCGGAGTTACAGAAGCGTGAATTGCTTTCTTGAGAGATTAAAATTTCAAATTTTCCAAAAATTTTGAAATACAACCAATCAAAACTGCTTTAATTTTCTTTGGAACTAAGATATCAAAATTCAAAAACTTTTAAGTTTCGACCTATCAGATGATTTTTTGCAGTTCTCATTTTACCTTAACATGTTTATTTAATCAGTAATTCTCCTTGCTACGATTAATTTCAATTCTCTTTTGTTACTTTCTGTTTAATCTTTAACAAAAATTGTAAAATTTCTGAAATTTTTGAAAAACTATCATCCAAATTTGTTAATTGATCTGCCCCCGTAAAAGTTTACACTGAGAAAGATATAGTATCATGATCTTTTTGTGTCTGACGTTTTTCTAGGATAATTTTTTATATCTTTCTCAGATTAAAATTTTAAGAAGATTATACTTTTACAAGAAATTGTTTACAGTTTTTGTAAATTTTTCTATTCTATCGTTAATTTTTCAATCGGGGGACTACAACATCCATATTCCATCATTTTTCTCCGTCTTTTTTGCCAAAAGGTTAGTTGCGAATATGCATTTTGTAAAAATGCTTAACTGTTTTTTCTCAATGATTAAACCAAATTTGCACAAAAATAATAAAATTGGCTAAAAATGGGATAATTTTTTCCTAAAAGTATATTAGATATTGGATGAAATTCAACAAATTAACAACAATTTACATGTTTTTTTTCTGTAGAAATGTTCTACGTCTTAAGCTTTCTCTTGCTTCCTGCTTAATACGTGTTTTCGTTTTGAACTCACCTTGCTAAATAACTTAGTCAGAAGTGGTGAATTTGAACGTTTCAAGTGGTAAATTTGAACGAAAAACATGTATCAATTGAACGAAAATTTTATTTTGCTGGCAGAGATGAAATTAGAATTGATAACGTCTAACTTTTACTATGTAATTTGTACATGTTTTCCGTTAGGTTCCCTTACTCAGTTGCTACAGTAAATTATTCAAGCAAAAACAGAATTTTTAGATCACTAACTATCACTTTTCTTGCTTGATTCTTGATTTTTGTATATATTTTTCTCAAAAAAATTCAGGTGAGAAAGAATTGGTGCAAGTTAAAACATTTAAAAGCATATGTAAAAATTGAAAATATAAAGGTGTATTTTTACGTTGAGTTTTCAGAACAAATTAAGAGCAGCTCTATTGATTATCCAGTTTGAACATCCAGTTTGAACATATTTTCAATTTTATTGTATAGACTATTCGCATTCAGTAAAAACCATTATTCATAGAAATTTTCCCTATGTTTCCAATTAGAGTGTGTGAGGAGACTGCTGAGAACATAAACAAACGTTATGATTGCTTTTTGTCGATATGATTAGTAAGTTGCACGTTGCTATAAGCATAAAAGTAACAGATCAAACACTTCAAAGCACGACTTCAAGAACTTGAGAATAAATGGGAGATAAAGAATGTTCCAATCTTATAGATAAAAAGAGTTGAATAACCTCAAAAAATTATTAAAAATAAATAAAAACAGTTACGTAATTTTCTTCACCAATTGTTTTTAAGGTGAAAGAAAATCAGAATGGAAATCACCCTAATTAACAAAACTGAAATGAAAATCATCCAATCTAACCATGGGGTTTTCAAAATTCATGGTATCAACCAATAAGAATCGAGCCTTCCTTCACAGGTAATGTTTGTGGTACAAACCAATCAGAATGAATTATTCACAAAATTTAAAAAATTTTAGATCAGAACAAAACTTTTTTTTATGAAACTTCACAATCAATCATTTTTATACGAGTTTTTCTGTCATAACTAACCTATTTATTTAACTCCAAAACGAGATTAATGGGATTTGTTGTCTGGCTTAAATTAAATTTTCAATAGTAATTTGTTCTGTTTCTAACCAGTGAAAAAAGGAATTACCAAAATATACATTTTTAGCACTTTATCTTTGGTATTATGAATATGACGCAAGTCTTTTAAATTTGGATAATTGATTAAAAGATTTTGTGACATATATAGGTTTTGCATTTGTATCAATTTCAAAACAGTAATCGAAATGATGTTCCTTATTTTAAATTTTTGTTTCATTGTTTGCTTTTTACTGATTGTCCACTCAATCTGAGTTAACCCTTCTAAATGAAAACATTGTTGTTGAAATTGGCATTACTTATCTTTTTTGAAATCTCCTCTCCATCTTTTTGACAAAACAATTGAATTTTCTGTGTTTCTATACAAGTTAAAACTAATACAATCTCCATCAACACATCTGTCCACCAATCTTGTAGTTTTTTCCAGTAGCTCAACCTCTAAATCTGATGAATGTTCATTTCAGACATTGAAAACACTTTTGATGGAAACATATTTCTCACTGAAGTAAGCAAAGAAACTTGTAACAACTCAAATTCTTTACCAATTTAAATTTATTTTCTATAACATTCACCATAAAAAACTTTTCCCCTTTTTACAGTCTAATTTGTTCTTTAGTAAACTCATGTAGGCAATCAAAATTTCAAATGATGGCAAAAAAATGAAAACAACCATTGAAATACAGAAACTCAAAACTTTTTGAAAAAGTTTTCAAATGAAACTACATTCTTGTTTGTAATTTCGCTCAAATAAGACAAAAATTACGTAAATTTAGATAAAAAAGTAATTAAATAACTTTTTCTGAAATTTCTTAAGCAAATACTGGAAAACCAATTGATAATGTCTTATTTCAATTTTGACTAAATTGTATGTTTTGTCTGTTTTATCCTCAGATATGCTAGCCCTAATTGTACACTTCAGAGAGGAAAGATTGTTTTGAACCAATAATATTTCAAATACCAAAGGTACAAAACATCACAAAGCGTTACTCAGGTTTATAATTATCCACAATTATAAAGTCTTCCAAAGTTTGGTACAGTTGTTTGAATTCATTCAAAGTATAGTTCAAAGTATATCTGAAGGTAGGGCGGTTTGTTCACATTGTACTTCTTGTTTGTGACACATACCCTCCTCATGTTGTAAGTTGCTATTTCATACTTTTTGCAGATGTCCAGCTCCTGGTCCATAGTTGATTCTTTGACGGATTTGGCTTCATATATGGGTACGGGTCTAAAGTTTTCAGCACCGAGAAAAAAAGTTTTTTCGGATTGCCGATAATGCTTCTCCTTCTTTTTCACTAAAATAGACTTGTTGGGATTTTTCAAATTGTCCCGAATTATTATTTTTTTAATAGTTGAAAGCATGGTTCAAAATGAATTTTCTCTTCTTAGGTTTTTGGAACCAAACAAATCCCCCAATCTTTGTTTGATTTTTGATAATTCAGAATAATTGGGACTAGTGTCTTTTAGTGAGTAGATTTTTGAAGAACAGACTGATTAGATGAAGAGAAATGAGAAAAATGATTGTAAAATTAAATGAAAAAGTAATTAAAAAGTTTGACTCATCTTGATTCCCATAAATGGAATTAGTATTAAATATGGAATTTTTTGTATGAACATTCCATACATCGAAATTGCATAGGCGTAACTTCTACTATATATTTTCACAATTCTCAGCAAAAACCATTGTTCCAGATGGCTGCTATTATGTGTCAAGCTCTTCCCAGCTTTTATTCAGGTTATTATAAGAAATCGCAAATTTTTTCCATTTCCAGTAATTTTTACGAAAAATACACAGTTACCCAAGATTATTGTGTGTCTAGCCACAATTCTTTATGTTGTTTGGAGAATTGTAAGTTCCATTTCGTTTTTAATAGAAGCATCTAGTAGCAAAATTCTGCAGAGATTAGAAAAAGATGTACACATATTTTAAGAAATTGACTGTGTCAACTATGTTCAAACACAGATTCATTTCAAGTATTGTTACATCAAGCGGAGAAGGTTTCAATCAGCCTAATCGAGCAGTTCAACATAACTTACGATGATAAGGAGCCAAAAAGATGCCTAGTTTTGCAAAAAAAACGACTAATTCCGAAAAAATCAAGATGCATGATGCATTTTCTAACCAGAAACTTGCTTCCACACAAACTCATGCTTCAGCCTTTCTGGACAGAAGTCAAAAAATTCAAAATTCAAAATTTGAATCTGAACTGTTGAAGATTAATGATTGTTTTACTGATTGTCATGGTTCTGTGCGCAGTGATTATGTAAGCTTTGTGATAAAAAGATCAACTGTCTTACAATGTTCTCTTAGTAGTTTGCCCTGATAAATCTTTAAAAACTGCGCCTTGAGTCAAGAACACTTATCCTAATGAACTTTCAATTTTTCTTTCTTGAAACTTCTATCACGAGTTGTATCAATTTTTGCTAATCACATGGGAAAATTCTTAAAGTACTGGAAAACTTCGTGGGATCTCTAACAACGTCCACATTCCATCAACTTTCTCCGTCTATTGGGCCAAAAGGTTAGTTGCTAAGATGCATTTTGTAAAAATGCTAAACTGTTTTTTTCTCAATGATTAAACCAAATTTGTACAAAAATGCTGAAGTTGGCTAAAGATGGGATAAATTTTTCCTAAAATCATATTAGATATTGGATGAAATTCAACAAATTTACAACAAAATTACATGTTTTTTCTGTAGAAATGTTCTACGTCTTAAGCTTTTTCTTGCTTTCGCCTTAATACGTGTTTTCGCTGTTGAACTCACCTTGCTAGATAATTTAGTCAGAAGTGGTGAATTTGGGAGAAAAATTGGTATCAATTGAGCGAATATTTTAATTTGCTGGCAGAGATGAAATTAGAACTGATAACGTCTAACAATTACTACGTAATTTGT
Organism: Symsagittifera roscoffensis; assembly: GCF_963678635.1. NCBI lineage: Eukaryota > Metazoa > Xenacoelomorpha > Acoela > Convolutidae > Symsagittifera > Symsagittifera roscoffensis. The sequence goes on from NC_087068.1 coordinate 35,003,385, forward strand.
ACATGTTTTCCGTTAGGTTCCCTTATTTAGTTGCTACAGTAAATTATTCAAGCAAAAACAGAACTCTTAGATCACTAACTATCACTTTTCTTGCTAAAAAAAAGATAATTGCTTTTGATTCTTGATTTTTGTCCAAAGTTTTCTCAAAAAAATTCAGGTGAGAAAGAATTGGTGCTAGTTAAAGCATTTAAAAGCATATGTAAAAATTGAGAATATAAAGGTGTATTTTTTGTTGAGTTTTCAGAACAGATTAGGAGCAGCTCTATTGATTATAATCTGAAAACCTTCGGGAGTAGAAATAGGCAAGGGAAACTAGTTCTTAACTTCTGAAACATCTAAAAATTTCTATAAAATAACGCTTCTTAAAAAAGTCAGTTTGCTTGGAAGTTTTTACCAAGCGCTTATTCTTTTCTCAAAAAATCTTTCTTCATCAATAATTTTGTTTTTTATCCAAATTAATGAAAATGATATATTCTTCATGTGTCATCTCCCATAAGATGTCGGAGTTGAGTTCACTTCACAAAAATTATCCTCAAAACATCTGAATTTTCATATGAACTTAAATAATAAACCAAATGTTAAAACATTTTTGATTAAGTAACACATAAATGTAAATCTTTGAGACTTTTTATTACGGATTTTTTTCAAGATTTAATTCATAAGCTAAACTTTTTTAAAATTGTTTCAAAACCTGTAATGAATTAAATTGATTTTCCATCTCAATTTAGTACTTTCTCAGTTTCTGCTTCTTCTACTATCTTCCAGTTTTATCCAGTTTGAACAAGTTTTTACTTCAAAATTGATATTTAGATTGAAAAATGTATCATTTCAATGAACGCTTAATTATCCGAAGCAGAATTAATACCAAAAAACCTATGCTAAAATTCTTCAAAAAACTTTCTCCACTTGATAGCTGTAGGTTGCTGTTTTAAATCTTTGGTTGAGAATGATGCATAGTAATATCTTGAAAATTTCTATGTTTAGCAAAAACATTCATTTCTTCATCTTTTCTAGGTCAGTTATCCATTTCTTTCAAGAACCAGTAAAATACCATAATTTTCAGTAAATCAATCCTCATTATCTGTTTAAAAACTCACTGTTCTCTGAACATTTTTACAAGCACTAAACAAGAAGAATTTTAAAACGATAACTAGGCAAAACCTTTCATTTACTCCATGTTATATAAATATACAGTTTTTTACAATACTTCAACAAATACTTAAGCACTCATTAGCGTGTGTTATTCTTTTTTACTACAAATTTATTGCAATAAAACCTCCGCGAGCTTGCAACCAATGGAGTTTTTATTGTAAATTGAAGGTTTTCGGTTCGAGTTCCATTGAAAATTTCACGCCAAGTGAAGTCGATTGTTGCTGGATTTATCATCAATCAGAACAATTTGAATAAGAAAAAAAATTGACAGATCAAGAATTGTGATGAGAAAAATGTGTATTTTTTAGAAGAAAATTTTCAATTTTAATGTACAGACTTTTCACATTCAGTAGCAACCATTAGTCATAGTAATTTTTCCCTATGTTTTTAAATAGAGTGTGTGTGGAGACTGCTGAGCACATAAATAAACGTTATGTTGACAAGAAGATTGCTATAAGTATAAAAGTAACAGCTCGAACACTTCAAAACACGACATGTTCTACGATGTCTTGACGCATCTTTACGTGTGTATTTTCTGGCATATTCAACACATGAAACTCTTTCATTTTTTTTCAGTGACGATATCTCAATAAGTAAAGAAAGATTTTGAGAATAAATGGGAGATAAAGAAAGTTCCAATCTTATAGATAAAAAAGTTGAATAACCTAAAAAAAATCATAAATTTAAATAAAAATAGTTAAGTAAGTTTCTTCGCCAATTCTTTTTAAGGTGAAAGAAAATCGGAATGGATATCACCCTATTTGACCAAGCTGAAATAAAAAACATCCAATCGAACCATGGGGTTTTCAAAATTCTCGTTATCAACCAATAAGAATCGAGCCTTCCTTCACAGGTAATATTTGTGGTACTAACCAATCAGAATGAAGTATTCACAATTTTTTTTTTAAAAAAATTTTGATCAGAACAAAACTTCTTTTTATGAAACTTCCCAATCAATCAATTTTTATATGAACTATTCCGGCATAAGTAACCTATACATTTAACACCAAAACGAGATAAATGGGAATTCTTGTCTGGTTTATATTATTTTTTCAATACTAATTTGTTCTGTTTCTAACCAGTGAAAAAAGAAATTACCAAAATATACCTTTTTATCCCTTTATCTTTGGTATATTGAATATAACGCAAGTCTTTTAGATTTGGATAATTGATTAAAAGTTTTTGTGACATATTTAGATTTTGCATTTGTATCAAATTCAAAACAGTAATCGAAATGATGTTCCTCGTCTTAAAATTTTGTTTCATTGATTTGATTTTTACTGATTGACCACTCAATCTGAAGTAACTCTTCTAGATGAAAACATAGTTGATAAATTTGGCAGTAATCATCTTTTTTGAAATCTCTTTTCCATCTTTTTACCAAAACTATTGAATTTTCTGTGTTTCTATACAAGTTAAAACTAACACAATCTCCATCAACACATCTCTCCACCACTCTTGTAGTTTTATACAGTAGCTCAACCTCAAAATCTGATGAATGTTCGTTTCAGACATTGAAAACGCTTTTGATGGAAACGTATTTCTCACTGAAGTCAGCAAAGAAACTCGAAACAACCCGAACTGTTGAAACATTTTAAATTTACTTTCTATAACATTCCCCATAAAAAATTTTTCTCCTTTTTAGAGTCTAATTTGTTCTTTAGTAAATTCATGTAGGCAATCAAAATTTCAAATTATAGCAAAAAAATGAAAAGAATCATTGAAATACAGAAACTCAAAAAATTTTGAAAAAATTTTCAACTAAACTTACATTTCTGTTTGTAATTTTGTTCAATTAAGACAAAAGTTACTTAAATTTAGATTAAAAAGTAATTCAATAAATTTTTCTGATATTTCTTAAGCAAATACTGGAAAACCAACTGATAATTGATCAATGTCTTATTTCAATTTTGATTGAATTGTATGTTTTGTCTGTTTTATCCTCAGATATCCTGGCCCTAAATGTACACTTCAGTGAGAAAAAACTGTTTTGAACCAATAATAATTCAATTACCAAAAAAAAACATCACAAAGCGTTACTGCGTTTATAATTATCAAAAAACATAAAGTCTTCCAAAGTTTGGGAAAGTTGTTTGAATTCGCTCAAAGTATAGTTCAAAGTCTATCTGAATGTAGGGCGGCTTGTTCACATTGTACTTCTTGATTGTGACACATACCGTCATTATGTTGTAAGTTGCTATTTTATGCTTTCTGTTGCAGATGTCAAGCTCCTGATCTATAATTGATTTTTGCCGGATTTGGTTTTATATATAGATACGAGTACAGAGTTTTCAGCACCGGGAATAACAGTATTCCCGATTGCCGATAATGCCTGCTTCGTTTTCACTAAGATAGACTTGTTACGATTTCTCAAATTGTCCCAATTCCTTATTTTTTTAATAGTTGAAAGCATGGTTCAAAATAAATTTTCTTTTTTAGAAAATTTAGAGAATTCAAAACAATTGGGACTAGTGTTTTTTCTTGACTAGATTTTTGAAGAACGGACTGATCAGATGAGGAGAAATGAGAAAATTGATTGTAAAATTAAATGAAAAAATAAGTAAAAAGTATGACTCATCATGATTCCCGTAAATGGAACTAGTACCAATTATGGAATCTTTTGTATGAACTTTCCATATATCGAAATTGCGTAGGCGTTACTTCTAATTTATTAATTCACAATTCTCAGCAAAAATCATTGTTCCAGATGGCTGCTGCTATGTGTCAAGCTCTTCCCAGCTTTCATTCAGGTTATCGTAAGAATTCGCTAATTTTTTCCATTTCCAGTGATTTTTACGAAAAATACACAGTAACACAAAACTATTGTGTGTTTAGCCACAATTCGTTATGTTTTTTGGAGAATTGTAAGTTCCATTTGTTTTTAATAGAAGCATCTAGTAGCAAAATTCGGCAGAGATTAGAAAAAGATGTACACATATTTTAAGAAATTGACTGTGTCAACTATGTTCAAACACAGATTCATTTCAAGTATTGTTACATCAAACGGAGAAATTTTCAATCAACTTACTCGAGCAGTTCAACATAATTTACGATGAAAAGGAGCCAAAAAGACTAATTCGGAAAAACAAACGACTAATTCGGAAAAACTTAGAAGTCTTGATTTTGTGTTCTAACCAGAATCTTGCTTCCACACAAACTCAAGGTTCAGCGTCGTTTCTGGACAGAAGTCCAAAAATTCAAAATTCAAAATATGAATCTGAATTGTTGAAGATTATTGATTGTTTTACTGATTGTCATGGTTCTGTGCGTAGTGATTATGTAAGCTTTGTGATAAAATGATCAACTGCCTTACTTCTCTCAGTAGTTTGCCCTGATAAATCTTTAAAAACTAATCTTTGAGCCAAGAACACTTATCCTAATGAACATTCAATTTTTCTTTCTTGAAGTTTCTATCACGAGTTGTTTCAATTTTTGCTAATCAAATGGGAAAATTCTTAAAGGACTGGAAAACTTCGTGGGATCTCTGTAGAAGATTTCAAAATCAACCAGTTCTTTAAAAATAGTATTTTGTAGTAAATTTTTTGTTTGTAGGCAAATGAAAGATTTTTTCGTATCCCAGATCCACAAATTCATCAGTATATTTTTCATTTGAATCATAATAAAACCAGTACTTTTCTCTCGAAGGTGACTTAGATATAGCCAATTCTTCTCTAGATTTTTTTTATTTCTCTTGCTCTCGTGTTCTCTCCATTCTGATAGATATATGATAATTCGCTCACTAGCCTGGGAGATTTTATGAATTGTGAGAGTCTTGACAGTTTTAGTTCCAACTTCAAACTAGATCCAGTAACTCTCCCGTTCTACTATGATTAGTTTCAACTTTTGAGATAGACTTCCGTTCCTTTTAAAAGTTTTACTCATATTGATAGAATGAACTAAACTGTAGGAGTTTTTTGAAGAAAAAAAATGTCAGCTGTAGGTTTTGCTGACATTCTCTAAGAATATTTCAACTCATTCAGAAATTTTTCAACACTTGGTTGACTTCAATTGTTTTTAAAGAGTTTTGCAGACTAAGAATTTTCTTTGGAAAAGATATTAAATTCAAAAAGTTTCGACCTATCAGGTGATTTTGTGCAGTTTTCATTTTACCTCAACATGTTCATTTAATCTGTAATTTTTCTTGCTACAATTGATTTCAGTTCTCGTTTGTTTAAAAAAATTGTAAAATTTCTGAAATTTTCGAAAAATTAACATCAAAATTTGTTAATTGCTCTGCCCCCGTAAAAGTTTACACTGAGAAAGATATAGTATCATGAAGTTTTTGTGTCTGACGTTTTAGTGTGATTGTTTTTTCATTTCTTTCTCAGAGTAAAATTCTCAGAAGATTATACAATTTACAAGAAGTTGTTTACAGTTTTTGTAAATTTATCTATTTTATCGTTAATTTTTCAATCGGGGGACTACAACATCCATATTCCATTGTAGTTGTTCATTTTATTGCAAGTTGTTCACGTGTTGAATTTTGTTTGGTAAAACTCATGTTTTTTTAAACGAAAAACGGAAAATTTTAATGTAAAAAACATGTTGAATTATTGCTTAGAAAACTTCCTTTTTTGTGAAATTTTTTGCTTTTCCCTATGTTTGTACCTTTATTTTCTATTGTTTCTGATCAACAGACCAGCAAAAGTTATTTTTCTAAAGGGTTAAATTTTTAACAAAAACTTCATAAAGATTATTAATTAACTCTGCAAGAAAAAATGTAATGATTTGTTTTGGCAAGATGCTTAAATTGTTTCAAATTTTTTTTACAAAACGCAAGAAGTGTTTCATTTTTCGACAAAACGCGAAAATTTTTCACTTTTTTCGACAAATTGCGAAAAGTGTTTCAAGTTTTTTGATGATATGCGAAAAATTTTTCAGTTTTTTCTACAAAATGTGAAAAGTGTTTTATTTTTTTGACAAGATGCAAAAAGAGTTTCACTTTTTTCGACAAAATGCGAAAAGTGTTTCACTTTTTACGACAAATTGCGAAAAGTGTTTCAATTTTTTTGATAATATGCAAAAATTGTTTCAATTTTGTCGACAGAATGCGAAAACTGTTTCAATTTTTTTGACAAGATGCAAAAAGAGTTTGACTTTTTTCGACAAAATGCGAAAATTTTTTGAGTTTTTTTTGACAAGATGCAAAAACTATCAAGCATTTTTCACTTTAAAACCATCAAGTATTTATGATGAGTGCAAAAAATAATCAAGTTTCTTATCAATTGTGTGAATTCGGAGCGTTAAGTTAATTTGTCTTCCAAATGTTTTTCATTTTTTTTACCCGGAACTTCTCATCTATTCTCATAATTAAATTGACATTGAAGAAAATAATTAGCTACAAAGAACAAAGTTAATACCAAACAACAACAAAAAATACAAAATTATTTAATCAAAAAGCTGTCGATATAACACCAACAAACACTGGAAAATCAACTGATAATTATCAACAAACATAAAGTCTTCCAAAGTTTGGGACAGTTGTTTGAATTCGTTCAAAGTATAGTTCAAAGTATATCTGAATGTAGGGCGGCTTGTTCACATTGTACTTCTTGATTGTGACACATACCCTCATTATGTTGTAAGTTGCTATTTGATGCTTTCTGTTGCAGATGTCAAGCTCCTGATCTATAATTGATTCTTTGCCGGATTTGGTTTTATATATAGATACGAGTATAGAGTTTTCAGCACCGGGAATAACAGTATTCCGGATTGCCGGATTGCCGATACTGCCTGCTTCGTTTTCACTAAGATAGACTTGTTGGGACTTTTCAAAATGTCCCAAATCATTAATTTTTGATAGTTGAAAGCATGGTTCAAAATAAATTTTCCCCTTTGTAGGATTTTTGGAACCAAACAAATCTCCCATTTCTCGTTTGGTTTTTTGAGAATTCAATATAATTGAGACTAGTGTCTTTTCTCGATTGCAATATTGAAGAACAGACTGATCATATGAAGAAAAATGAGAAAAAGATTGTAATTTAAATGAAAAAGTAAGTAAATAGTTTGACTCATCTTGATTCCCGTAAATGGAAATGGTACCAAATATGGAATCTTTTTTGATGAACTTTCCAAATATCGAAATTGCGTAGGCGTTACTTCTAGATTTTTTAACTCACAATTCTCAGCAAAAATCATTGTTCCAAATGGCTGCTGCTATGTGTAAAGCTCTTCCCAGCTTTCATTCAGGTTATCGTAAGAATTCGCTAACTTTTTCCATTTCCAGTGATTTTTACGAAAAATACACAGTAACCCAAAATTATTGTGTGTCTAGCCACAATTCGTTATGTTCTTTGGAGAATTGTAAGTTCCATTTGTTTTTAATAGGAGCATCTAAAAGCAAAACTCTGCAGAGATTAGCAAAAGATGTACACATACATTAAGAAATTGACTGTGTACACTATGTTCAAACACAGATTCCATTCAAATATTGTTACATCAAACGGAGAAGTATTCATTCAGCTTACTCGAGCAGTTCAACATAACTTACGATGAAAAGGAGCCAAAAAGATGCCTAGTTTTGCAAAGAAACGACTAATTCGGAAAAGTACAGAAGTCTCGATTTTTTGTTCTAACCAGAATCTTGCTTCAACACAAACTCATGGTTCAGTGTTTCTGGATAGAATTCGAAAAGTTCAAAAATCAAAATATGAAGCTGATTTGTTGAAGATTATTGATTGTTTTATTGATTGTCATGGTTCTGTGCGTAGTGATTATGTAAGCTTTGTGATAAAATGATCAACCTTCTTACAATGTTCTCTTAGTAGTTTGCCCTGATAAATCTTTAAAAACTGCGCCTTGAGTCAAGAACACTTATCCTAATGAACTTTCAATTTTTCTTTCTTGAAACTTCTATCACGAGTTGTATCAATTTTTGCTAATCATATGGGAAAATTCTTAAAGTACTGGAAAACTTCGTGGGATCTCTAACAACATCCACATTCCATCAACTTTCTCCGTCTATTGGGCCAAAAGGTTAGTTGCTAAGATGCATTTTGTAAAAGTGCTAAACTGTTTTTTTCTCAATGATTAAATCAAATTTGTACAAAAATGCTGAAATTGGCTGAAAATGGGATAAATTTTTTCTAAAAGTATATTAGATATTGGATGAAATTCAACAAATTTACAACAAAATTACATGTTTTTTCTGTAGAAATGTTCTACGTCTTAAGCTTTTTCTTGCTTTCGCCTTAATACGTGTTTTCGCTGTTGAACTCACCTTGCTAGATAATTTAGTCAGAAGTGGTGAATTTGGGAGAAAAAATGGTATCAATTGAGCGAATATTTTAATTTGCTGGCAGAGATGAAAATAGAACTGATAACGTCTAACTATTACTACGTAATTTGTACATGTTTTCCGTTAGGTTCCCTTATTTAGTTGCTACAGTAAATTATTCAAGCAAAAACAGAACTCTTAGATCACTAACTATCACTTTTCTTGCTAAAAAAAGATAATTGCTTTTGATTCTTGATTTTTGTCCAAAGTTTTCTCAAAAAAATTCAGGTGAGAAAAAATTGGTGCTAGTTAAAGCATTTAAAAGCATATGTAAAAATTGAGAATATAAAGGTGTATTTTTTGTTGAGTTTTCAGAACAGATTAAGAGCAGCTCTTTTGATTATAATCTGAAAACCTTCGGGAGTAGAAATAGGCAAGGGAAACTAGTTCCTAACTTCTGACGTGTCCAATCAGATTTCAGCTTCCTCTTATGGAGTTTTTATATAAAAGTCGTGTCCAATCGGATACAAAATTCCTTTTTAGGTACTTTTTCAAATTTTCGTTTCCAAACACAAAAATTTTCATATTTGTTCTAGTTGTCGTATCCAAACCGAGGACCATTTCAATAGCCTAAATCTTCCAAATAAGTAAAAATAACACAATTTTTTTGATCAATTTAATTGAATTTTTTTTTGTAATTAATAAGAAATTATTGTTTTTTGAGTAGATAGTCAAGTTCTTTGATTTTGATGTAGACTTGAGAAGATAACTCAAAGTTGATGAGTTTTTTAAAGCAAATCACTGGAAATTTGATTCCAAACCTGATCAAACAGGATTTTGAGCTTCAAAAATCTTTAAAGAAATGAAGGAATAAAGAACTTTGCTGGACGGTTTTTACAAATTTTGGCATCGGGTAAGGAATAAAAAGAGTCTTTGATCTATTATCATATAATGATAATTCTAGAACACTTCTTCGGATCTCTAAAGAAAATTTCATTTTCAACCATTTCTTTTTAAAAAATTTTTTGTGGTAAATTTTCACGTGTAAGCAAAATAAAACTTTTTAAGTAAACCAGATCCACAAAATTGTCAGTATATTTTTCGTTTCAATCATAAGAAAACCCGTACTTTTTTTTCGAAGGTGACTTAAACCTAGCCAATTATTTTCTAAATTCTTTATTTCTCTTACTCTCGCGTTCTCTCCATTCTGAAAGATATGTGATAATTTGACCACTAGCCTGGAAATTTTATGTATTGTGAGAATCTTGACAGTTTCGGTTCCAATTGCAAACTGGATAAAGTAACTCATCCGTTTTATCGTGATTGGTTTCAACTTTTGAGAAATGTCTCTGTTTTTTTTTTGAAAATATAACTCATGTTGATAGAATGAACTGAACCGTTGGAATTTTAAAAAAAAAATGAAACAAAAAATTGTAGGTTCTGCTGACCTTCTCTAATAAGATCTGAACTCATTCAGAAATTTTTCAACACTTGGTTGACTTTAATTGTTTATAAAGGGTTTTGTTGAATAAGAATTTTTTGTTGACATGAAGCTAATTTTGAAAGGTTTTTCAAATCGGAATAATTTACTTGGAATTTTTTCCTAATAATGACAACCTTGGTTGAGTATCTTTAATTAGATTTGAAGAACTAGCAAATTAAGTAAATCCAAGATTTTGTTCATCAATTTCATCACCTTAGAGTTTGTTCTGGAAATCTGATTGGTTAAATTTTTAATGGAATTTTCTAGAATTTCTAGAAGTTAAGGTGTAATGACTTCTAATAAAATGCGAGGAATTAATCTGTAGATTCTTAAATTTAGAAGATTATAGAAGTTAACGAATAAAGACGTCAATTAATCTGGTAGAAATGTTCTACAACCTTCACTGTTCTATAAATGTAAAAGTATATTGACGTCATTTTCTTAGGTGGAATTACTTTTTTAATGCCTAACTATTCAAAAGACACCTTCCTAGCTCTGTTGAGAATCATAACAGACCCTCGGATTGGTTTTTTTTTTCATATAATCTCTTTAATGATAATTGAATATTTGTTATAATAATCTTCTCGAAGTTAATTTTGTTCCATCTCGAACAGTTTTTAACATACAAAGCTATACAGTTTTTATTTCGTGTGCCAAACAGTCTCTTGAGAGTTTTTGCAAGATGCTTGAAAAAATCGAAATTTTCGCAAATTGTATAACGCGCCTTGAACTGTTCACGTTTTGAATTTTGTTTGGTAAACTGCATGTTTTTTTGGTTTTTCCAAAAACTATGCAAAATTCTAATTTTTTTTTAAATGATTAAGCAAAAAACGAAAAATTTGAAGTAAAAAACATGTTGAATTATTGTCAGAAAAATTTATATACTGGTTAAATTTTTCGCTTTTCCTTATTTTATTACAATTATTTTTTATTGGTTCTGATCAACAGACATGCAAAAATTAGTTTTCTAAGGGGTTAAATTCTTAACACAAACTTCATATAAATTGATAATTAACAGCGCAAGAAAAATTATTGAAATTTATTTTGGCAATATGCTAAAAGTCTTTCAATTTTTTCTACAAAACGCAAAAAGTGTTTCATTATTTTCAACAAATGCGAAAAGTGTTCCACTTTTTTTTTCTACAAAGTAGAAAAAGTATTTCAATTTTTGTGACAATATGCGAGAAGTGTTCCGTTTTTTTCGACAAAATGCAAAAAATTTTCAATTTTTTTGACAAGATGCAAAAAGTGTATCACTTTTTTCGATAAAAAGCGATAAGTAATTCAATTTTTTTTGACAATATGTGGAAAGTTTTTCATTTTTTTCCTACAATATTCGAAAAAGTGTTTCAATTTTTTTTCTACAAAATGCGAAAAGTGTTTGAGTTTTTTTGACAAATCCATCTGCTAGATTTTACTTGGGTACAAATATTGTTCTGTTTTTTCTAATATGAGTGCGAAAACTAATCAAGTTTGTTAACAAGAGTGTGAAATCGGAGCGCTAAATTAAGTTGTATTCTAAATGTTTTTCATTCATATACCCTGAGTTTCTTATCTATTCTCGTGAGTAAAATGAAATTGAATAAACTAATTAACTAAAATAACAAAGTTAATACCAAGCAACTATAATTTACAAAAATACCTAATCAAAGAGCTGTGGAGCAGTAGAAAAGTTCTGGAGGTGCTCTAAAGAGCGCACAGCTGGATGAGGTTCCATCGCTGGTGAATGTTCTGGAGGGGTGTTTTGAGGCGTCATTGTTTCTGAGGAAACCCCTCATCTTTTGTGAAGGGATTGTCGGCTGTTCCTGCTTCCTCCCAAGGAAAGAGGAAGCGTCGACTGGTTAAACCACAAATCTTGAGTGACGAATCTCGGGGTAGTTCATTCCCAAATGCTCAGTCACTTCCTCCATCATGTTGGTTCTCTGTGATGGTAACTTGCATCATATGATGCTCGTTGAAATCCGTTTGCATCACTTCCACCGTGTGCCAGACTTGGATTGGGATGTCCATCCGTGCCAGACGAACTCCAGAGACTGTTTCTCGCACTTGAATTTGTACTAGATCAGGCGAAAAATCTACAGAGTACATGAGGTTGCTGCTTTGCACTGAGAAATTCAGTTTGAGCAATAAATGAAGTAAAAGATACAGAGTAAAAACAAGAAAATTTTAGAGCTGAGGGAGGAGTAGCTGATGGTAGATAAGTTGAAATCAAATTATTAGGAGCTGAAAGAGGAGGTAGTTGACGGTAGTTTAGTTGTGAAGTAAAATGACTTTTAGTTAGGATAAGGGGTACCCTCAACTTGAATGTGTGGGTTTTACCAATCAGACTTGATTATCCAGATTTGGTCTGTAGACGTGTCCAATCAGATTTCAGCTTCCTCTTATGGAGTTTTTTTATAAAAGTCGTGTCCAATCGGATACAAAATTCCTTTTTAGGTACTTTTTCAAATTGTCGTTTCCAAACACAAAAATTTTCATATTTGTTCTAGTTGTCGTATCCAAACCGAGGACCCTTTCAATAGCCTAAATCTTCCAAATAAGTAAAATAACACAATTTTTTTGATCAATTTAATTGAATTTTTTATGTAATTAATAAGAAATTATTGTTTTTTGAGTAGATAGTCAAGTTCTTTGATTTTGATGTAGACTTGAGAAGATAACTCAAAATTGATGAGTTTTTTAAAGCAAATCACTGGAAATTTGATTCCAAACCTGATCAAACAGGATAGAAATGAAGGAATAAAGAACTTCGCTGGACGGTTTTTACAAATTTTGGCATCGGGTAAGGAATAAAAAGAGTCTTTGATCTATTATCATATAATGATAATTCTGGAACACTTCTTCGGATCTCTAAATAAAATTTCATTTTCAACCAATTCTTTTTAAATATTATTTTGTAGTAAATGTTCACGTGTAAGCAAATTAAAACTTTTTAAGTAAACCAGATCCACAAATTTGTCAGTATTTTTTTCGTTTCAATCATAAGAAAACCCGTACTTTTTTTTCGAAGGTGACTTAAACCTAGCCAATTATTTTCTAAATTCTCTATTTCTCTTACTCTCGCGTTCTCTCCATTCTAAAAGATATGTGATAATTTGCCCACTAGCCTGGGAAATTTTATGAATTGTGAGAATCTTGACAGTTTCGGTTCCAATTGCAAACTGGATAAAGTAACTCATCCGTTCTATCGTGATTAGTTTCAACTTTTGAGAAATGTCTCCATTTTTTTGAAAATTTAACTCATGTTGATAGAATGAACTGAACCGTTAGCATTTTTTCCAAAAAAAATGAAATAAAAAATTGTCAGCTGTAGGTTCTGCTGACCATCTCTAAGAATATCTGAACTCATTCAGAAATTTTTCAACACTTGGTTGACTTTAATTGTTTATAAAGAGTTTTGTTGAATAAGAATTTTTTGTTGACATGAAGCTAATTTTGAAAGGTTTTTAAAATCGGAATAATTTACTGGGAATTTTTTCCTAATAATGACAACCTTGGTTGAGTATCTTTAATTAGATTTGAAGAACTAGCAAATTAAGTAAATCCAAGATTTTGTTCATCAATTTCATCACCTTAGAGTTTGTTCTGGAATTCTGATTGGTTAAAGTTTTAATGGATTTTTCTAGAATTTGGAGATTCAGAAAAATCTGAAAGTTAAGGTGTAATGACTTCTAATAAAATGCGAGGAATTAATCTGTAGATTCTTAAATTTAGAAGATTTTAGAAGTTAATGAACAAAGACGTCAATTAATCTGGTGGAAAAGTTCTACAACCTTCACTGTTCTAAAAATGTAAAAGTATCTTGACGTCATTTTCTTAGGTGGAATTACTTTTTTAATGCCTAAATAATCAAAAGACACCTTCCTAGCTCTGTTGAGAATCATAACAGACCCTCGGATTGGTTTTTTTTCATATAATCTTTTTAATGATAATTGAATATTTGTTATAATAATCTTCTCGAAGTTAATTTTGTTCCATCTTGAACAGTTTTTAACATACAAAGCTATACAGTTTTTATTTCGTGTGCCAAACAGTCTCTTGAGAGTTTTTGCAAGATGCTTGAAAAAATCGAAATCTTTCGCAAATTGTATAACGCGCCTTGAACTGTTCACGTTTTGAATTTTGTTTGGTAAACTGCATGTTTTTTTGGTTTTTCCAAAAACTATGCAAAATTTTAATTTTTTTTAAATGATTAAGCAAAAAACGAAAAATTTGAAGTAAAAAACATGTTGAATTATTGTCAGAAAAATTTATATACTGGTTAAATTTTTCGCTTTTCCCTATGTTATTACAATTATTTTTTATTGGTTCTGATCAACAGACATGCAAAAATTAGTTTTCTAAGGGGTTAAATTCTTAACACAAACTTTATATAAATTGATAATTAACAGCGCAAGAAAAATTATTGAAATTTATTTTGGCAATATGCTAAAAGTCTTTCAATTTTTTCTACAAAACCCGAAAAGTGTTTAATTATTTTCAACAAAATGCGAAAAATGTTCCACTTTTTTTTTCTACAAAGTAGAAAAAATATTTCAATTTTTGTGACAATATGCGAGAAGTGTTTCATTTTTTTTCGACAAATTGCAAAAAATTTTCAATTTTTTTGACAAGATGCAAAAAGTGTATCACTTTTTTCGATAAAAAGCGATAAGTAATTCAATTTTTTTTGACAATATGTGGAAAGTTTTTCATTTTTTTCCTACAATATTCGAAAAAGTGTTTCAATTTTTTTCTACAAAATGCGAAAAGTGTTTGAGTTTTTTTGACAAATCCATCTGCTAGATTTTACTTGGGTACAAATATTGTTCTGTTTTTTCTAATATGAGTGCGAAAACTAATCAAGTTTGTTAACAAGAGTGCGAAATCGGAGCGCTGAATTAAGTTGTAATCTAAATGTTTTTCATTCATTTACCCTGAGTTTCATATCTATTCTCGTGAGTAAAATGAAATTGAATAAACTAATTAACTAAAATAACAAAGTTAATACCAAGCAACTATAATTTACAAAAATACTTAATCAAAGAGCTGTGGAGCAGTAGAAAAGTTCTGGAGGTTCTCTAAAGAGCGCACAGCTGGATGAGGTTCCATCGCTGGTGAATGTTCTGGAGGGGTGTTTTGAGGCGTCATTGTTTCTGAGGAAACCCCTCATCTTTTGTGAAGGGATTGTCGGCTGTTCCTGCTTCCTCCCAAGGAAAGAGGAAGCGTCGACTGGTTAAACCACAAATCTTGAGTGACGAATCTCGGGGTAGTTCATTCCCAAATGCTCAGTCACTTCCTCCATCATGTTGGTTCTCTGTGATGGGAACTTGCATCATATGATGCTCGTTGAAATCCGTTTGCATCACTTCCACCGTGTGCCAGACTTGGATTGGGATGTCCATCCGTGCCAGACGAACTCCAGAGACTGTTTCTCGCACTTGAATTTGTACTAGATCAGGCGAAAAATCTACAGAGTACATGAGGTTGCTGCTTTGCACTGAGAAATTCAGTTTGAGCAATAAGTGAAGTAAAAGATACAGAGTAAAAACAAGAAAAATTTAGAGCTGAGGGAGGAGTAGCTGATGGTAGATAAGTTGAAATCAAATTATTAGGAGCTGAGAGAGGAGGTAGTTGACGGTAGTTTAGTTGTGAAGTAAAATAATTTTTAGTTAGGATAAGGGGTACCCTCAACTTGAATGTGTGGGTTTAACCAATCAGACTTGATTATCCAGATTTGATCTGTAGACGTGTCCAATCAGATTTCAGCTTCCTCTTAAGGAGTTTTTATATAAAATTCGTGTCCAATCGGATACAAAATTCAATTTTAGGTACTTTTTTAAATTGTCGTTTCTAAACACAAAAATTTTCATATTTGTTCTAGTTGTCGTATCCAAACCGAGGACCCTTTCAATAGCCTAAATCTTCCAAATAAGTAAAAATAACACAATTTTTTTAATCAATTTAATTGAGTTTTTTATGTAATTAATAGGAAATTGTTGTTTTTTGAGTAGATAGTCAAGTTCTTTGATTTTGATGTAGACTTGAGAGGATAACTCAAAGTTGATGAGTTTTTCAAAGCAAATCACTGAAAATTTGATTCCAAACCTGATCAAGCAGGATTTTGAGCTTCAAAAATCTTTAAAGAAATGAAGGAATAAAGAACTTTGCTGGACGGTTTTTACAAATTTTGGCATCGGGTAAGGAATTAAAAGAGTCTTTGATCTATTATCATACGATTTTTTTTTATCATTTTCTAATTCTTGTTTGGTTTTTGAAAATTCAAAATATTTGGGACTAGTGTCTTTTCTTGAGTAGATTTTTGAAGAACAGACTGATCAGATGAAGAGAAATGAGAAAAATTTTTGTAAAATTAAATGAAAAAGTAAGTTAAAAAAATGACTCATCATGATTCCCGAAAATGGAAGTAGTACCAAATATGAAATCTTTTGTATGAACTTTCCATATATCGAAATTGCGTAGGCGTTACTTCTACTTTATTAATTCACAATTCTCAGCAAAAATCATTGTTCCAGATGGCTGCTGCTATGTGTCAAGCTCTTCCCAGCTTCCATTCAAGTTATTGTAAGAATTCGCTAATTTTTTCCGTTTCCAGTGATTTTTACGAAAAATACACAGTAACCCAAAACTATTGTGTCTCTAGCCACAATTCGTTATGTTTTTTGGAGAAGTGTAAGTTCCATTTGTTTTTAATAGGAGCATCTAGTAGCAAAATTCTGCAGAGATTAGAAAAAGACGTACACATATATTAAGAAATTGACTGTGTACACTAGGTTCAAACACAGATTCCATTCAAGTATTGTTACATCAAATGGAGAAGTATTCAATCAGCTTACTCGAGCAGTTCAGCATAACTTACGATGAAAAGGAGCCAAAAAGATGCCTAGTTTTGCAAAGAAACCACTAATTCGGAAAAATTCAGAAGGCTTGATTTTTTGTTCTAACCAGAATCTTGCTTCCACACAAACTCAAGGTTCAGCGTCGTTTCTGGACAGAAGTCGAAAAATTCAAAATTCAAAATATGAATCTGAATTGTTGAAGATTATTGATTGTTTTACTGATTGTCATGGTTCTGTGCATAGTGATTATGTGAGCTTTGTGATAAAATAATCAACTGTAATACAATGTTCTCTTAGTAGTTTGCCCTGATAAATTTTTAAAAACTAAGCGTTGAGTCAAGAACACTTATCCTAATGAACATTCAATTTTTTTTCTTGAAATTTCCATCACGAGTTGTTTCAATTTTTGCTAATCATTTGGGAAAATTCTTAAAGGACTGGAAAACTTCGTGGGATCTCTGTAGAAGATTTCAAAATCAACCCATTCTTTGAAAATAGTAATTTTTAGTAAATTGTTCACTTGTAGGCAAATGAAAACTTTTTCCGTATCCCAGATCCACAAATTCATCAGTACATTTTTCATTCGAATCATATTAAAACCAGTATTTTTTCTCTCGAAGGTGACTTAGATATAGCCAATTCTTCTCTAGATTTTTTTTATTTCTCTTACTCTCGTGTTCTCTCCATTCTGGAAGATATATGATAATTCGCTCACTAGCCTGGTTGATTTTATGAATTGTGAGAATCTTAACAGTTTTGGTTCCAATTTGAAACTGGATGCAGTAACTCACCCTTTCTACTATGATTGGTTTCACCTTTTGAGATAGACTTCCGTTCCTTTTAAAAATTTTGTTCATGTTGATAGAATGAATTGACCATTGGTGTTTTTTTTTTTAAAATGAAATAAAAAATTGCCAGCTGTAGGTTCAGCTGACATTCTATAAGAATATCTGAACTCATTCAGAAATTTTTCAAAACTTGGTTGACTTTAATTGTTTATAAAGAGTTTTGTAGAATAAGATTTTTTTGTTGACCTGATTGTAACTTTGAAAGGTTTTTGAAAACGGAAGATTTTCCTTGAAAACTATTCTTATTATTGACAACCTTGTTTGATTACCTTTAATTAGATTTAAAAAACTAGCAAATTATGTCAAAATTTTTAATCAATTTCAGCACCTTAGATTTAGTTCTGGAATTTTGATTGGGTTAAATTTTTATTGGATATTTCTGGAATTTAGAAGATTCAGAAAGTTTTAGAAGTTAATGTGTAATGACTTTTTAAAAAATGCGAAGAATTAATCTGTTGATTCTAAAATATAGAAGATTTTAGAAGTTAATGGATAAGGAAGTCAATTTCTCTGTTAGAAATATTCTACAACTTTCGCTGTTCTAAAAATTTTTAAGTAAAATGACGTCAATTTCTCAGGTGGAAATACTTTTTTAATGCCTATAGCCTATATGATAATTTTTCTTAAGATAATTGATTATTTGTTAAAAGAATTTTCTCAAAGTTAATTTTGTTCCGGATTGGACAGTTTTTAGCATATAAATCTATACAATTTCTATTTCGTGTGCCAAAAACTTGCAAGACATTTGAAAAAAAAAATCAAAATCTTTGGCAAGTTGTAAAACACGCCACGAATGGTTCACATTTTGAATTTTGTTTGGTAAAATTTATGTTTTTTTAAACAAAAAACGGAAAATTTTAATGTGAAAAACATGTTGACTTATTGCTTAGAAAACTTCCTTTTTGGTGAATTTTTTTTGCTTTTCCCTATGTTTGCACCTTTATTTTCTATTGTTTCTGATCAACAAACAAGCAAAAGTTATTTTTCTAAAGGGTTAAATTTTTAACAAAAATTTCATAAAGTTTATTAATTAACTGCGCAAGAAAAAATGTAATGATTTGTTTTGGCAAGATGCTAAAAATGTTTCAAATTCTTTTTACAAAACGCGAAAAGTGTTTTATTTTTCGACAAAATGTGAAAAGTAATTCTTTTTTTTCGACAAATTGCAAAAAGTGTTTTAGTTTTTTTGATTATATGCGAAAATTGTTTCAGTTTTTTCGACAGAATGGGAAAAGTGTTGCAATTTTTTTGACAAGCTGCAAAAAGAGTTTCACTTTTTTCGACAAATTGCGAAAAGTTTTCCAATTTTTTTGATAATATGCGAAAATTGTTTCAATTTTTTCAACAGAATGAGAAAAGTGTTTCATTTTTTTTGACAAGATGCAAAAAGAATTTCACTTTTTTTGACAAAATGCGAATATTGTTTGAGTTTTTTTTGACAAGATGCACAAACCATCAAGTATTTCT
Source organism: Symsagittifera roscoffensis (assembly GCF_963678635.1). Lineage (NCBI taxonomy): Eukaryota > Metazoa > Xenacoelomorpha > Acoela > Convolutidae > Symsagittifera > Symsagittifera roscoffensis. The sequence goes on from NC_087068.1 coordinate 35,022,390, forward strand.
TACTTCTGCACAAAGGTTTTTGTGTTTTTTTTTTAATATGAGTGCAAAAAATAATCAAGTTTCTTATCATTTGTGTGAATTCGGAGCGCTAAGTTGATTTTTCTTCTAAATGTTTTTCATTCATTTACCCTGAACTTCTCATCTATTCTCATAATTAAATTGAAATTGAAGAAACTAATTAGCTTCAAAGAACAAAGTTAATAGCAAACAACGAAAAAGAACAACAATATTTAATCGAAAAGCTGTCGATATAATACCAACAAACACTGGAAAATCAACTGATAATTACTTATTGTCTTAATTGATTTTCGATTAATTTGCATGTTTTTGTCAGCTTTTTTCTCAGATAACCTAGCTCTAAATATACACTTCAGTGAGAAAAAATTGTTTTGAACCAATAAAATTTCATTTACCAAAGATACAAAAACATCACAAAGCATTACTGAGGTTTAAAATTAACAACAGACATAAAGTCTTCCAAAGTTTGGGACAGTTCTTCAAAGTCATTCGAAGTATAGTTGACACAGGGAGTTTCCTTCAAGTCTTCATTTACCTTTGCAGTGAAGAGTCGACTCTGAAAGTAGGGCGGCTTGTTCACATTGTACTTCTTGATTTTTACACACACCTTCCTCAAGTTGTGTGTTGCTATTTTATGCTTTCTGTTGCAGATGTCAAGATCCTGATCTATAATTGATTCTTTGCCGGATTTGGTTTTATATATAGATAGGAGTATAAAATTTTCAGCACAGGGAATAACAGTATTCCGGATTCCCGATAAAGCTTGCTTCTTTTTTACTAAGATAGACTTGTTGGGACTTTTCACAATGTCCCAAATCATTAGTTTTTGATAGTTGAAAGCATGGTTCAAAATAAATTTTTCCCCTTTGTAGGATTTTTGGAACCAAACAAATCTCCCATTTCTTGTTCGGTTTTTTGAGATTTCAATTTAATTGAGACTAGTGTCTTTTCTCGAGTACAATTTGAAGAACAGACTGATCATATGAAGAAAAATGAGAAAAAGATTGCAATTTAAATGAAAAAGTAAGTAAATGGTTTGACTCACCTTGATTCCCGTATATGGAATCTTTTGTATGAACTTTCCATATATCGAAATTGCGTAGGCGTTACTTCTACTTTTTTAATTCACAATTCTCAGCAGAAATCATTGTTCCAGATGGCTGCTGCTATGTGTCAAGCTCTTCTCAGCTTTCATTCAGGTTATCGTAAGAATTCGCTAACTTCTTTCGTTTCCAGTGATTTTTACGAAAAATACACAGTAACCCAAAAGTATTGTGTGTCTAGCCACAATTCATTATGTTCATTGGAGATTTGTAACTTCAATTTGTTTTTAATAGTAGCATCTCGTAGCGAAATTCTGCTGAGATTAGAAAAATATGTACACATATATTAAGAAATTGACTGTGTACACTATGTTCAAACACAGATTCCATTCAAGTATTGTTACATCAAACGGAGAAGTACTCAATCAACTTACTCGAGCAGTTCAACATAATTTACGTTGAAAAGGAGCCAAAAAGATGCCTAGTTTTGTAAAGAAACGACTGATTGGGAAAAATTCAGAAAGCTTGATTTTTTGTTCTAACCAGAATCTTGCTTCAACACAAACTCATGGTTCAGCGTTTCTGGACAGAATTCAAAAAGTTCAAAAATCAAAATATGAATCTGATGTGTTGAAGATTATTGATTGTTTTATTGATTGTCACGGTTCTGTGCATAGTGCGTAGTGATTATAAAAGCTTTGTGATAGAATAATCAACTGTTTTTAAATGTTATCTGAGTAGTTTGCCCTGATTAGTCTTTAAAAACTAATTTTTGAGTCAAGAACACTAATTCAAAGGCAAAGAAAACCCAATTTACAACCAAATGGGAAACTTTAATAAATGTGTAAAAAGACAAAAATTGAGTTAGTTTTCGAGATCGTTGTCGGCTTCTTTTTTATGCACCACACCATGTCACACCATGTTTTTTTCTCAACAGGGCTAATTTATCCTATTCATCATTCAATTTTCTTTCTTGAACCTTCTATCACAAATTGTTTCATTTTTTTGCCAACCATGTAGGGAAATTCTTAAGGGACTGGAACACTTGTTCGGATCTCTGTAGAAGATTTCAAAATCAACCAGTTCTTTAAAAATAGTAATTTGTAGTAAATTTTTCGTTTGTAGGCAAATGAAAGATTTTTTCGTATCCCAGATCCACAAACTCATCAGTATATTTTTCGTTTCAATCATATGAAAACCCGTACTTTTTTTCGAAGGTGACTTAGACGTAGCCAATTATTTTCTATATTCTCTATTTCTCTCAATCGCGTTCTCTCCATTCTGAAAGATATGCGATAATTTGACCACTAGCCTGGGAGATTTTATGAATTGTGAGAATCTTGACAGTTTCGGTTCCAATTGCAAACTGGATAAAGTAACTCATCCGTTCTATCGTGATTGGTTTCAACTTTTGAGAAATGTCTCTGTTTTTTTTGAAAATATAACTCATGTTGATAGAAAGAACTGAACCGTTGGAATTTTTTCAAAAAAAAATTAAATAAAAAATTGTCAGCTGTAGGTTCTGCTGACCTTCTCTAAGAAGATCTGAACTCATTCAGAAATTTTTCAACACTTGGTTGACTTTAATTGTTTATAAAGGGTTTTGTTGAATAAGAATTTTTTGTTGACATGAAGCTAATTTTGAAAGGTATTTCAAATCGGAATAATTTACTTGGAATTTTTTCCTAATAATGACAACCTTGGTTGAGTATCTTTAATTAGATTTGAAGAACTAGCAAATTAAGTAAATCCAACATTTTGTTCATCAATTTCATCACCTTAGAGTTTGTTCTGGAATTCTGATTGGTTAAATTTTTAATGGAATTTTCTAGAATTTAGAAGATTCAGAAAAATCTGAAAGTTAAGGTGTAATGACTTCTAATAAAATGCGAGGAATTAATCTGTAGATTCTTAAATTTAGAAGATTCTAGAAGTTAATGAATGAAGACGTCAATTAATCTGGTGGAAATGTTCTACAACCTTCACTGTTCTATAAATGTAAAAGTATATTGACGTCATTTTCTTAGGTGGAATTACTTTTTTAATGCCTGACTATTCAAAAGACACCTTCCTAGCTCTGTTGAGAATCATAACAGACCCTCGGATTGGTTTTTTTTTTCATATAATCTTTTTAATGATAATTGAATATTTGTTATTATAATCTTCTCGAAGTTAATTTTTTGTTCCATCTCGAACAGTTTTTAATATACAAAGCTATACAGTTTTTATTTCGTGTGCCAAACAGTCTCTTGAGAGTTTTTGCAAGATGCTTGAAAAAATCAAAATCTTTCGCAAATTCTAAAACACGCCTTGAACTGTTCATATTTTGAATTTTGTTCGGTAAACTGCATGTTTTTCTTGGTTTTTCCAAAAACTGTGCGAAATTCTAACTTTTTTTAATGATTAAGCAAAAAACGAAAAATTTTAAGTAAAAAACATGTTGAATTATTGTCAGAAAAATTTATATACTGGTTAAATTTTTCGCTATTCCCTATGTTATTACAATTATTTTTTATTGGTTCTGATCAACAGACATGCAAAAATTAGTTTTCTAAGGGGTTAAATTCTTAACACAAACTTCATATAAATTGATAATTAACAGCGCAAGAAAAATTATTGAAATTTATTTTGACAATATGCTAAAAGTGTTTCAATTTTTTCTACAAAACGCGAAAAAGGTTTCATTATTTTCAACAAAATGCGAAAAGTGTTCACTTTTGCGGCAAATTGGAAAAAGTATTTCAATTTTTGTGACAATATGTGAGAAATGTTTCGTCTTTTTTCGACAAAAAGCAAAAAAATTTTCAATTTTTTTGACAAGATGCAAAAAGTGTATCATTTTTTTCGATAAAAAGCGATAATTATTTCAATTTTTTTCGACAATATGTGGAAATTGTTTCAATTTTTTCCTATGAAATTCGAAAAATTGTTTCACTTTTTTCTACAAAATGCGAAAAGTGTTTGAGTTTTTTTGACAAAACCATCTGGTAGATTTTACTTGGGTACAAATATTCTTCTGTTTTTTTCTAATATGAGTGCGAAAACTAATCAAGTTTGTTAACAAGAGTGCGAAATTGGAGCGCTACGTTAAGTTGTATTTCAAATGTTTTTCATTCATTTACCCTGAGTTGCTCATCTATTCTCGTGGTTAAAATGAAATTGAAGAAACTAATTAACTACAAATAACAAAGTTAATACCAAAAAACTATAATTTACAAAAATACTTAATCAAAGAGCTTTGGAGCAGTAGAAATAATCTGGAGGTTCTCTAAAGAGCGCAGAGCTGAACGAGGTTCCATCGCTGGTGAATGTTCTGGAGGGGTGTTTTTGTTTTGAGGCGTCATTGTTTCTGAGAAACCCTTCATCTTTTGTGATGGGGTTGTCGGCTGTTCCTGCTTCCTCCCAAGGAAAGAGGAAGCGTCGACTGGTTAAACCACAAATCTTGAGTGAGGAATCTCGGGGTAGTTCATTCCCAAATGCTCTGTCACTTCCTCTATCATTTGCTTTGTTCCAAGTTGGTTCTCTGTGATGGGAATTTGCATCATATGATGCTCGTTGAAATTTCTTTGCATCATTTCCACCATGTGCCAGACTTGGATTGGGATGTCCATCCGTGCCAGGCAAACTCCAGAGACTGTTTCTCGCACTTGAATTTGTACTAGATCAGGCGAAAATTCTACTGAGACATGATGTTGCTGTTTTGCACTGAGAAGTTCAGTTTGAGTAATAAGTGAAGTAAAAGATACAGAGTGAAAACAAGAAAAATTTAGAGCTGAGAGAGGGGTAGCTGATGGTAGATAAGTTGAAATCAAATTATTAGGAGCTGAGAGAGGAGGTAGTTGATGGTAGTTTAGTTGTGAAGTATAATAATTTTTAGTTAGGAGTGAGGGCTACCCTCAACTCGAATGTGTGGGTTCAACCAATCAGACTTGATTTTCCAGATTTGGTCTGTAGACGTGTACAGTCAGATTTCAGCTTCCTCTTATGGAGTTTTTATATAAAAGTCGTGTCCAATCGGATACAAAATTCGATTTTAGGTACTTTTTACACATTGTCGTTTCCAATCACAAAAATGTTCATTTTTGTTCTAGTTGTCGTATCCAAACCCAGGACCCTTTTAATGGCCTAAATCTTCCAATTAAGTAAAACAACACACAAAAGCAATCGCAAAAAATAATCACAAAGTTTTTTGCTGTAAAAATAAGAAAAAATTGCCAATTTAAATATTAAAAGGGAGAAAATTAATACAAGTAGCATTTCCACAACTTTTTTGATCATGTTATTGAATTTTTTTATGTAATTAATGAGAAATTGTTGATTTTTGAGTAGATAGTCAAGTTCTTTGATTTTGATGATGACTTGAGAGAATAACTCAAAGTTGATGAGTTTTTCAAAGCAAATCACTGGAAATCTGATTCCAAACCTGATCAAGCAGGATTTTGAGCTTCGAAAATTTTTAAAGAAATGAAGGAATAAAGAGTTTTGCTGGGCGGTTTTTACAAATTTTGGCATCGGGTAAGGAATAAAAAGAGTCTTTGATCTATTATCATACGATTTTTTTCATCAATTTCTAATTTTCGAGAGGAAACAAAAATTTTCCCCTTGTCAGGTGGAATTCAGCCGTAAATTTAAAACTTTGATACCCAAAACTTGTTTCAAAAATAAACTCTTTGATTGAGTAAGTTTCTCTAAAGAGACCTTTAGTTAATCGAATAACTCTATTTTGTACAATGAAAACGTCCGAAAAAATATGAAACAAAATAAGATTCAACATCTATTTCATCAACAAGAATATCAATTGCATTTTTTTCTTTTTTCTTGTAAAGAAACTCGAGGATTTCAAATAAATTTTCATAGACATTTTTCAATTAATGATTAAAGTTTTCGAAAAATTATAAACAGTTCAGTTTTAAAAACTGCTGGATTCTGATTGGTTGATTTTCAACAAATAGTGTCACTAAAAGAATACTCACTTCTGATTGGTTGATTTGCCCACTCAACAGTAAATGAAACTCATTTCATTCTGATTTTCTTTACGTTAAAAGCAATCGTTCTATACTGTGTATAACTACTTGAGTTTAGTTTAAAAAATTTGAATATTTCAAAGTAACTATGAAAAAACTAAAAAAAAACTTTGGGGTTTTTAAATTCTCCCACTTTTTTTCAGATGCCAGAACTCAACAGTAATGAAAAAACAAACGCAAGGATTGTGACAAAGGATACAGGAGGTCCAATGTGGCTCGACATCGCAGAAGTTGCGTGCGAATAGTTAGTTTTTGTCCGGATTGTAATTATTGTACTTACAGTCAGCAAGAGATGAATTATCACATGGCCGAGAAACATGCTTCATCATCTTCCAAGCAATCAACAGTTTGCTTGCCTTGCGAGAAGGAATTTCCGAGTTACTATTTGCTCCAACAACATCAAGGAACAGATCATGGAGCGAAACAACGCTCAAAAATCTGCATTGCTCAAAAACATTCCAATTGGGTGTCCGGACTCTGTCTTATCCGAACCTATACTAAGAAATCTTTCTTATATTGTCTTTTGTCAAACAAGGACAAGCAACCTTATAAAGATTGCTCGTGTCTCTTCCGAGCCTTAGCAATCAATATGAATGGACACAAGGAATTTGATTCTCTTAATTGTAGATACTCCACCAAGTTTTCACCAAAGTCTGGACATGATCCTAAAAACTTTCGTGGAATTTATATTGAATAATTACCTTTTGTTAAGACATGATCAGATGCAACATCTTTAGGTACGATTTTGACGTACAAGAGGGAGATTACTTGGGAGAATTGGCACGTCTATGTTTTGGAAGGTTTGACAAAACAGTCAAACTATTGCGATTCAATAATCATATCATTCATTCAAATGATATTGATTTTTTCTTCTAGCGTTTCCGATGTCCTAGCTGTGACTGTTTTTTCCACAGGTCGAACAGTTTCAACAAACATCTTATGAATTGTAAAGATCGAGTGCGATACGATTATCCAAAAATTGTGTACACACTTCGAGAAACGGTATTTGAAAAGTTGGACAGTTTCAATATACCAGTTTCGCAAGATTGAGTCGATCTTGCAAGACTTAGCCATTTTCGATTTTGAGTCAATATGTGTTCCAACAGATGAACTGAAAGCTGCCCAAACAACCTGATAGATGAACCAAATTTTCTTTATAACGAGGATCCGCTAAAAACATATTATCGATTTTGTAATCAACATTGAACTTTTGGCTAAGAAAAGTAAGCTCGAATTGAGAACTAAATTTCAAGATGTTGAGCGGATGCCAAACATTTTCCAATAGATGAATGAAAGTGTCAAAATCATCCAACTGGAAATTTCCAATAGGAAGACGAATGTATAGAGGACACAGAGGTCAACCCCATTTTCGAGAATGCAGAAAAATCAGCTGATTGATTTGAAACAAAAACTCGAGAGATACGTTAACACGTTACCTGTATTTGGTATTAACAGTGAAAGATAAGATTTAACCTTGATCAAGAACTATCTGATTCCCTACTTAATCAATGATAAGAAGCTAAACCAATGATTATAAAAAGGCTAACAATTTCATATCCTTCAAGTTTGGAGGCATACAGTTTCTCGATATCAAGAAATGTTTGGGTTGAGCAACATCTCTAGACTCCTTTCTTAAAGCCTACAAAGCCAGTGAGACGAAAGGTTTTTTCCCTCATGAGTGGTTTGACAGTGCGAAGAAAAAAGAGTTTTCTCCAAACGATGTCTTTTAAGAAACAACCATTAAAAAACAACAACCCTCTTGACAAAGATTTTAAGGATTATCATAACTTGAGATCAGGTGGACTTGATGAGCAGTAAGCACTGAAAAAACTTCAAATCAAGATAGTACCAGCATCTGGATGGGATAATTACAAATATTAACAGGAGATTTGGCAGAAACATGGAATGACTACCTTTAAAGGTTTTCTGCAGTGATAAAAAAACAAAGACGTTGTACCAACCCTAGAAGCAAGGCAAAAAATGGTTCAGTTTTATCATCAGAGAGAAGTTGATATGTTAAAACTTGGATATACTCTCCCAAATCTGGCAAATGTTTGTCTGCACAAATCAACCAACGAAAAATTCTACCCATTTTGAGAGAAAAGCGGCGAGGATATGAAGGGTTGACCAAGAATTGTGTTTACGCGAAAAGCTGTTGTGGACGAAACCTTTATCAGGGATTACTTGAATATCTGCAAATCAATCATTGGAATTGAAGCCAGCCAGCTCTATCCCTGTGCACTTTGTCAAGATGTGCCAACAGGATTGTACACAAGATGGGAGTTTGATTCCGATTTGCAAAATTTGAGGCTATACATAACCAATCTTGCAATTTTGAGAAGATGGTCATGTCTTACTATCAAGAAACAAGACCAGAATGCAGATTTGAGAGTTTCAACATATCTGGAAATCAAAATAAAATCGACCGTTTCAATGTAGATGGATATCGCAATCACTGCAAAACACTGTTTGAATAGGACGCTATTACCACTTCTGTCCCTGTCAGGTGACTCGCCTCTCATTGAGCGATGAAGATATCGAGAGAGAAAACAAAAGGAGAGAGATGGATGACTTGAGACGGGACATATCGAAGAGATGCGGGAATGTGAGTGGTGGCAAAACTTCAAAACTAACGAAAAAGTTAAGAATCATATCCGATCCAACATTCCCTACAAAAGACTTCTCTCTACTGAATCTTTCATAAGGAAAATAAGAGATGGTTCCCTTGATGGCTATATTCACTGCGACTTAGTTGTTCCCGATGAACTTAAAGCAAAATTTGCTAATTTTCAAAAACACTGAAGTTGGAAGAAAAGATATTGGGGAATATATGCAAATTTATTCCATTGAAAATGATCTTCTTAAGCATCCCCAGCAAAAGCTAAAATCAAGTTTCAAAGTGGAAAATGGTTTCCTCAATACTCCTCTCTTCAATTTCTATAGAATGTTCAAAAGGCTTAGAGTGTTCAAAAGTTTACCGCTTTGTATAGTATCTCCGTCGAAATGCTTCACCAAATTTGCTCAGTCAGTTGTTGATGCTAGAAGCGAAGGAGATGAGAACCCTTTATCCGTTGTTGTTGCAGAGACTATGAAACTCTTACGTATTTCATCCTAAAGATGTTGGATAGAAGTATTTGAATGATGAGAAAACAAACAAAGGAAATAAAGAACCACCCTTCAAATGATTGAACACTATTCAGAAAGGTTTGTACGAGATTGAGTTACTAAAGTCAACAAGTACGCACTGACTGGGAAAACTTGAGAGAAAATGATTGCAGAACTTCATTTAGAGCAGATTCAAAAACAATTTTTTTCGACGAACATATTTTAGCGTACACAAGAAAGACAATAAACGAGAGCTTGGGCAGTTTAAAGAAGATTAGAAGTGTACGGAGATGCTATGTTTATGGAGCAAGACTCATTGTTGCAATGACAACAAATGAGACACGATGAAATTTAGAAGCAAAGGCTTGAACAAAAGAATTCTGTAGGACTCCGGCGATGGTCCTATGGAAAAAAAACAGAAAAGTACTCTACAAAGCACTCAATTTGACTTCAACAAACAGAAATTTCAGAACTTTTAGTCATATGGTTGCTACATAAGAGCAAACAAAGAAAGGATTGGACCACGAAATACACACAAAACCTTTGAACTTCTAAATAACTGATAGTGTAATGGCACTGAATTCAGTATTGATGAACTAACTGTAAACTTATGGTAAAAATTTTTTACGAAGCAGTGATTTTTATACTTTATCTTATGAACTATTTTCTTTAAAATTGATTTTTTTCTTGACGTTTCGTTAGTTTTCAGTATAGCCTCAGTTACTTTTGTCATAGTTTCAAACATTAAAAAAAACTATAATCAAAACATAAAAATCGTGGGAGTAAGCTAAGTTACCTAAGCAAGTACCAGCAAAGTCGAGCTCCAAAAAATTTCTGGTGAGGAGAAAGTGTTCTGAAATTTACTATCCTACCATCTGAAATTATGAAACCTGTAACCTAAAGACATGGGAAATCTATAGCCTATGTTGATACACAGAGTGCTGACAGGATACTCTATAACCTATTTTTTTACATGGGGGTCAGCACCCATCCCCCCATTTCTGCTCACTCTTCTACTTTTGCATCTGCAACTATCAAGATATCCAATTTGCAAAAACTTTCGTTTTTGAATTACTATCTCATTTTTCAACTGAATCTTATATTTTTGGGCTTCATTTTCTGAACAGTTGTTCCTTATTTTTCTACTTTTTATTATAGCTTTTTAAGCTGATCAAGAAGCGGACTTGAAATCATCAAATAAAACTGTTTTCCAATTGAAATTATTCAAAAAAGTTTGCCGCGCAGCCAGAATCTTTCTGAGTTTTGAATTTTGTAGTTTAGTGCTGAAATATTAATTGAAGATCTAAACCAGTCTCAAAAAATATGCCAATCTTTGAAAAAAAATGATCGCTACCCCTCAAAGTTAACAGAAAAAGGTTTGAGGATGTAAGTGAATCGTTTTTCTCAAAATACAAAACCCTTGCACTTAAACTTAAATGAGATCTACAAAGCTTAAAGCTGTAATAAAACCAGTTTTTGGAAAGACAAGTACGTTTCGTCAAAATAGCGGCAAAGTATAACTTTTCCATAACTCTACGAAGTATAACTCTACGTTTATGGCTTCTATTCTGTCATTAATCGCAAAACTCTTAGTTTCTAGTCCAGGTCAATTCTCGTTTTTGCTTCTTCAAAACCAGTTTGACTTCAACCTTGAAACTTTCATGAATTACTCAGGTAATTTCAACAAACAATGCCGAACTCTACTTCTATCGCGACACCTGTTCCTTGCAAGCAGTGCGGAAAAATTCTGAGCTCTAAAAGGAATTTGAGAAGACATGAGCAAAATGTTCACAACATCCTTCATTCACCTCCTCCTCAAACTGTTTGCAATGAGTGTCTCGAATCATTTCAGAGTTTGTCGGAAGCCTGAGAGCACGTTGAGCTGGCATATGACGTGACTTGCAGTAGTCATTGTGTCTATTGCCATAAAAAATTTCCCACTGGGAAAAGCTAACAACTGCATCTGCTGAACAAGCACTTATCCGTTTGGGACGGCATTGAGACGACTTCTTCCGTTGACCCAACGAAAACGCGCTCAGCGGGAAATTGCGCCGATACGAACTCAAAGTTGATTTGAGTTCGTCTGAAAGGAGGAAATAGGTGCTCTAATACTGGAAAGGGTCAAAGGGGGCTCGAACAAAGAGCAATTCAATGTGGGAATGGAGATGATCAAAATTTCCACTGTGCAAGACGGGGGCACTGGAATCTATGATAGGACCATGCTATTTCTAAACACCAAGCCATTGGCAGATTACTTCGAGGGAACAGCAAGGGATCAGTACTTTGAATTGATTGAGCATATGGTCCATCAAATCTTTTTGTTTTCTTCTCATGGTAGCGGATGGTTTATCGATTGATGTGAAAAACATCAAATTAGTTTCGCGGCCTTTTCACAATAAGAGCAGGATCATAACTCGAGCTACCTGAAACACTCATCGCTGCTTATACTCTGCCCAGACAAATCAACACTAAAGATGACAACCGCTGCTTGCTATACTTCTTTATTGCAGCATATCACAACGCGATTGAGCCGGCCATCTAACCCACATCTAGCCATAGAAAACTAATGGGGAATACAAAAAGCCGTTGGTTCTGATGGATATGAACAGATTTGAAAGGCTGAATAGTTGTCAAATCAACGTCTTTCTTTAAGCAAACTCTTTTTACCTTTTTAGAATCTGTTTACCTTCTCATTAGTTTTTTTTTTCATTTATACAAAGCCCTTTTTTATTTCACACAAAAAATAGATAAAAAGTTTAATTTTCTGTTCAAGTTCAACAATGGAAAATTGTTTCCCTTAAGAGCGTCGAGCAGATTCGAGACTAATTTGATTCTGGACATTTTACCGCTGAAAGCTGTAATAAAACCAGTTTTTGGAAAGACAAGTACGTTTCGTCAAAATAGCGGCAAAGTATAACTTTTCCATAACTCTACGAAGTATAACTCTACGTTTATGGCTTCTATTCTGTCATTAATCGCAAAACTCTTAGTTTCTAGTCCAGGTCAATTCTCGTTTTTGCTTCTTCAAAACCAGTTTGACTTCAACCTTGAAACTTTCATGAATTACTCAGGTAATTTCAACAAACAATGCCGAACTCTACTTCTATCGCGACACCTGTTCCTTGCAAGCAGTGCGGAAAAATTCTGAGCTCTAAAAGGAATTTGAGAAGACATGAGCAAAATGTTCACAACATCCTTCATTCACCTCCTCCTCAAACTGTTTGCAATGAGTGTCTCGAATCATTTCAGAGTTTGTCGGAAGCCTGAGAGCACGTTGAGCTGGCATATGACGTGACTTGCAGTAGTCATTGTGTCTATTGCCATAAAAAATTTCCCACTGGGAAAAGCTAACAACTGCATCTGCTGAACAAGCACTTGTTACCCGTTTGGGACGGCATTGAGACGACTTCTTCCGTTGACCCAACGAAAACGCGCTCAGCGGGAAATTGCGCCGATACGAACTCAAAGTTGATTTGAGTTCGTCTGAAAGGAGGAAATAGGTGCTCTAATACTGGAAAGGGTCAAAGGGGGCTCGAACAAAGAGCAATTCAATGTGGGAATGGAGATGATCAAAATTTCCACTGTGCAAGACGGGGGCACTGGAATCTATGATAGGACCATGCTATTTCTAAACACCAAGTCATTGGCAGATTACTTCGAGGGAACAGCAAGGGATCAGTACTTTGAATTGATTGAGCATATGGTCCATCAAATCTTTTTGTTTTCTTCTCATGGTAGCGGATGGTTTATCGATTGATGTGAAAAACATCAAATTAGTTTCGCGGCCTTTTCACAATAAGAGCAGGATCATAACTCGAGCTACCTGAAACACTCATCGCTGCTTATACTCTGCCCAGACAAATCAACACTAAAGATGACAACCGCTGCTTGCTATACTTCTTTATTGCAGCATATCACAACGCGATTGAGCCGGCCATCTAACCCACATCTAGCCATAGAAAACTAATGGGGAATACAAAAAGCCGTTGGTTCTGATGGATATGAACAGATTTGAAAGGCTGAATAGTTGTCAAATCAACGTCTTTCTTTAAGCAAATTCTTTTTACCTTTTTAGAATCTGTTTACCTTCTCATTAGTTTTTTTTCATTTATACAAAGCCCTTTTTTATTTCACACAAAAAATAGATAAAAAGTTTAATTTTCTGTTCAATTTCAACACTGGAAAATTGTTTCCCTTAAGAGCGTCGAGCAGATTCGAGACTAATTTGATTCTGGACATTTTACTGCTGAAAGCTGGAACAGAGTATCACTAAAAGTTGATAAGTGGTCTTCAAAAATTGGTCCAGTACGTGCGGCACAAAGTGCACCAATTCCAATCTGAGCTTTGTCTCAAAACACATGAGCTTATTTGAGACTCTGAGAAGACATCAAAAACAATGCCCAAGCCAGGAAAAGATGACCACAAATTCAAAAACAAACAGCTCGTTGATACGTACCCAGAGTATTCTACTTTGATTTGGAGTCACTGCTCTTACCAGTAAACGGACCGCAACCTGATCCCCAAAAGTCTGGCTCGCAAACAGTTGAACCCATCAACCGTGCGGCTACGCCTTTGCAGTAACCGAATTTGGGAAAAAGAACTGGTAATGTTTGAGCTTAAAGTTGAAGGAGCACTGAGTGTGATGGAAGTACTAATAAGCTCTCTTGAATCGTTAGCGAGACAAACTTACGTGGAAAAAAGGAAACAATAAATTTTAACTGGTATAACGTTAACTGAAATTGATATAATAAACTTGGATGTACTGTCCCAAATCTGGCAAATGATTGTCTGCACAGACGAACTAACAAAAAATTCTACCCATTTTGCGAAACTGATAGAGATTTATGAGAGAAAATTAGAGAGAATATGTCGGGTGGACCATCAATTGTGTTTACGCGAAAAGCTGTTGTGGACAAAATTTTTATCAGGGATTCAATAAATATCTGCAAATCAATCGTTGGAATCGACGAGCCCTCTCTATCCCTTTTTAATGTGACAAGATTTGCCAACAGGATTGTACACAAAATGAGAGTTTGATTCCGATTTGCAAAAATTCAAGGCTAGACATAACCAATCTCGCAATTTTGAGAAGATGGTCATGTCTTTCAATCAAGAAACAAGACCAGAATGCAGATTTGAGAGTTTCAACATATCTGGAAATCAAAATAAAATCGACCGTTTCAATGTAGATGGATATCGCAATCACTGCAAAACACTGTTTGAATAGGACGCTATTACCACTTCTGTCCCTGTCAGGTGACTCGTCTCTCATTGAGCGATGAAGATATCGAGAGAGAAAACAAAAGGAGAGAGAAGGATCACTTGAGACGGGACATATCGAAGAGATGTGGGAACGTGAGCGGTGGCAAAACTTCAAAACGAACGAAAAAGTTAAGAATCATATCCGATCCAACTTTCGCTACAAAAATCTTCTCTCTTCTGAATCTTTCTTGGAAAAAGTAGGACATGTATCCCTTTGTGGCTATTGATTTGAAAAACTGCAAATCAATTTCGCGGCCTTCTCACAATAAGAGCAGGATCATACCTCGGGCTACCTGAAACACTCATCGCTGCTTATACTCTGCCCAGACAAATCAACACTAAAGATGACAACCGCTGCTTGCTATACTTCTTTGTTGCAGCATATCACAATGCGAACGAACCGACCTTCTAACCCACATCAAAACATAGAAAACTAATGGGGAATACAAAAAGCCATTGGTTCTGATGTATATGAACAGATTTGAAAGGCTGAACAGTTGTCAAATCAACGTCTTTCTTTAAGCAAAGTCTACTTACCTTTTAAGAATCTATTAACCTTCTCATTAGTTTTTTTCTTTTATTCAAAGCCCTTTTTTATTTCACACAAAAAATAATTAAAAAGTTTAATTTTCTGTTCAAGTTCAACGATGGAAAATTGTTTCCCTTAAAAGCGTCGAGCAGATTCGCCACTAATTTGATTCTGGACATATTGCTGCTGAAAGCTGGAACAGAGTATCACAAAAAGTTGATAAGTGATCTTCATAAATCGGTCCAGTAGGTGCGGCAGAAAGTGCACCGATTCCATTCTGAGCTTTGCCGCAAAACACATGCGCTTAATTCGAAACTCTGAGAGGACATCAAAAAAATGCCCAAGCCAGGAAAAAAAGACCACAAGTTCAAAAACAAACAGCTCGTTGATACGTACCCAGAGTATTCTACTTTGATTTGGAGTCACTTCTCTTACCAGTAAACGGACCGCAACCTGATCCCCAAAAGTCTGGCTCGCAAACAGTTGAACCCATCAACCCTGCGGCTACGCCTTTGCAGTAACCGAATTTGGGAAAAAGAACTGGTAATTTTTGAGCTTAAAGGAGCACTGAGTGTGATGGAAGTACTAATAAGCTCCCTTGAATTGTTAGCGACACAAATTTACGTGGAAAAAAGGAAAAAATAAATTTTAACTGGTATAACGTTAACTGAAATTGATATAATAAAACGTGGATGTACTGTCCCAAATCTGGCAAAGGTTTGTCTGCACAGACCAACTAACAAAAAGTTCTACCCATTTTGCGAAACTGATAGAGATTTGTGAGAGAAAATTAGAGAGAACATGTCGGGTGGACCATCAATTGTGTTTACGCGAAAAGCTGTTGTGGACGAATTTTTTATCAGGAATTCAATAAATATCTGCAAATCAAGCGTTGGAATCGACGAGCCCGCTCTATCCCTTTTCAATGTGACAAGATATGCCAACAGGATTGTACACAAGATGAGAGTTTGATTCCGATATGCAAAAATTCAAGGCTAGACATAACCAATCTCGCAATTTCGAGAAGATGGTCATGTCTTTCTACCAAGAAACAAGACCAGAGTGCAGAACTGAGAGTTTCAACATATCTGGA
This sequence comes from Symsagittifera roscoffensis, assembly GCF_963678635.1. Classification (NCBI taxonomy): domain Eukaryota; kingdom Metazoa; phylum Xenacoelomorpha; order Acoela; family Convolutidae; genus Symsagittifera; species Symsagittifera roscoffensis. The sequence goes on from NC_087068.1 coordinate 35,038,464, forward strand.
AATCAAAATAAAATCGGCTGTTTCAATAAAGATGGATATTGCAATCACTGCAAAACAGTGTTTGAATAGGATGCTATTACCACTTCTGTCCCTGTCAGATGACTCGTCTCTCATTGAGCGATGAAGATATCGAGAGAGGAAACAAAAGAAGAGAGATGGATCACTTGAGACGGGACATATCGAAGAGATGTGGGAAGGTGAGAGTTGGCAAAACTTCAAAACGAACGAAAAAGCTAAGAATCATATCCGATCCAACATTCCCTACAAAAGACTTCTCTCTACTGAATCTTTATTGGAAAAAATAGGAGATGGATCCCTTTATGGCTATTTATTTGAAAAACTGCAAATCAATTTCGCGGCCTTCTCACAATAAGAGCAGGATCATACCTCGTGCTACCTGAAACACTCACCGCTGCTTATACTCTGCCCAGAAAAATCAACACTAAAGATGACAACCGCTGCTTGCTATACTTCTTTGTTGCAGCATATCACAATGCGAACGAACCGACCATCTAACCCACATCAAAACATAGAAAACTAATGGGGAATACAAAAAGCCATTGGTTCTGATGTATATGAACAGATTTGAAAGGCTGAACAGTTGTCAAATCAACGTCTTTTTTTAAGCAAAGTCTACTTACCTTTTAAGAATCTGTTTACCTTCTCATTAGTTTTTTTCTTTTATTCAAAGCCCTTTTTTATTTCACACAAAAAATAATTAAAAAGTTTAATTTTCTAATCAAGTTCATCGATGGAAAATTGTTTCCCTTAAGAGCGTCGAGCAGATTCGCCACTAATTTGATTCTGGACATATTGCTGCTGAAAGCTAGAACAGAGTATCACTAAAAGTTGATAAGTGATCTTCATAAATTGGTCCAGTACGTGCGGCACAAAGAGCACCGATTCCAATCTGAGCTTTGCCGCAAAACACATGCGCTTTATTCGAAACTCTGAGAAGACATCAAAAACAATGCCCAAGCCAGAAAAAGATGACCACAAGTTCTAAAACGAACAGCTCGTTGATACTTACCCAGAGTAATCTACTTTGATTCGGAAACACTGCTCTTACCAGTATACGGACCGCAACCTGACCCCCAAAAGTCTAGCTCGCAATTAATTGAATCCATCAACCGTGCGGTTATGCCTTTGCAGTAACCGAACTTGGGAAAAAGAACTGGTAATGTTTGAGCTTAAAGGAGCACTGAGTGTGATGGAAGTACTAATAAGATCCCTTGTATCGTTAGCGAGACAAACTTACGTGGAAAAACGAAATAATAAATTTTAACTGGTATAACGTTAACTGAAATTGATATGTTATTTGTTAAAACTTGGATCAATCGCACAAATCAACCAACAAAAACTTCTACCCATTTTGCGAAGGTGATAGAGATTTGTGAGAGATAAATAGAAAGGATATGATGGGTGGACTATCAATTGTGTTTAAGCGAAAAGCTGTTGTGGACGAAAACTTTATCAGGGATTTATTAAATATCCGCAAATCAATCGTTGGAATTGACGAGCCCGCTCTATCCCTATTCAATGTGACAAAATATGCCAAAAGGATTGTACACAAGATGAGAGTTTGATTCCGATAAGCAAAATTTCAATGATAGACATATCTCGCATTTTTGAGAAGATGGTCATGTCTTTCTACCAAGAAACCAGACCAGAATGCAGAATTGAGAATTTCCACATATCTGAAAATAAAAACGAAATCGACCGTTCCAATGTAGATGGATAATGCGATCACTGCAAAACAGTGTTTGAATAGGATGCTATTACCACTTCTGTCCCTGTCAGGAGACTCTTCTCTCATTGAGCGATGAAGATATCGAGAGAGGAAACAAAAGGAGAGAGATTGATCACTTGAGACGGGACATATCGAAGAGATGGGGGGACGTGAGTGGTGGCAAAACTTCAAAACGAATGAAAAAGTTAAGAATCATATCCGATCCAACTTACCCCTCAAAAAATTTCTCTCTACTGAATCTTTATTCAAAAAAATGAGAGATGGATCCCTTTGTGGCTATTGATTTGAAAAACTGCAAATCAGTTTTGCGGCCTTCTCACAATAAGAGCAGGATCATACCTCGTGCTACCTGAAACACTCACCGCTGCTTATACTCTGCCCAGAAAAATCAACACTAAAGATGACAACCGCTGCTTGCTATACTTCTTTGTTGCAGCATATCACAATGCGAACGAACCGACCATCTAACCCACATCAAGACATAGAAAACTAATGAGGAATACAAAAAGCCATTGGTTCTGATGGATATGAACAGATTTGAAAGGCTGAACAGTTGTCAAATCAACATCTTTCTTTAAGCAAAGTCTATTTACCTTTTAAGAATCTGTTTACCTTCTCATTAGTTTTTTTTTTCATTTATTCAAAGCCTTTTTAATTCACATAAAAAATAATTAAAAAGTTTAATTTTCTGTTCAAGTTCAACGATGGAATATTGTTTCCCTTAAGAGCGTCGAGTGTTATCCCTTAAGTGTTGATAAGTGAACTTCAGAAACTGGTCCAGTACGTGCGGCACAAAGTGCACCGATCCCATTCTGAGCTTTGCCACAAATGTTTCAACACATGCGCTTTATTCGAAGCTCTGAGAATACATCAAAAACAATGCCCAAATTCTAAAACAAACAGCTCGTTGATACGTACCCAGATAAACCTACTTTGATTTGGAAACACTGCTCTTACCAGTATATGGACCGCAACCTGATCCTCAAAAGTCTAGCTCGCAAACAATTGAATCCATCAACCGTGCGGCTACGCCTTTGCAGTAACCGAACTTGGGAATATATAACTGGTAAAGTTTGAATTTAAAAGAGGATGAGTGTGATGGAAGTGCTAATAAGCTCCCTTGTACAAATTTACGTGGAAAAAGGATATTTTAATTTTTAACTAGAATAACGTGCAAGAAACGGGAAGATGCTATGAGTTAATGGGAAGATGCTATGGTTTCATTATATAAAAACGTACACAAACAAAAACGGAAACGTCAAAAAATTCTATAAAAATCTGAGATATATTGATTCGTATAGCTTCATGCTAGCACCGCTGGCAAATCTAGTCGATAGTTGACCCAACAAAAAGTATTTTCTGCAGAAGAACCAATTTTGAAAAACTCGGCCACTACCCTGAAAACGTCAGTATGTAGAAAAGGCATTCACCCAACTCATACTTCAACTCCTTTGAAAATTTCCGATAAAATCAACCTTCTCCGCGAGCAATGTGGAAAAATAGTCTAAGAGTAGGGGATATGAGTGTTACAGGGAGCGAGTACAACGTGCCCTATAAATTTTCCTTGAACTGTGCTTGACTACAGACGTGATATTATATGCTTCCAATTTCGAAGCTTTTTGTGTAGTTTGCTTTCAAACTTACGGTCTGGATTCCCCCTGTTACTTCACGGCAACTAACTTTTCCGGGGACGCCTTTCTAGAAATTTGTGAGCCCGACCTAAAATCTGAAAATCTGGACCTTGTGCAGCGACTGATGCGAGCAGGCATGTCGTTGGTCAACGAGCGCCAATTCTACAAAGCAAACAAAAAGCATTTCGATGACTTTTCGCCCTCAGAACCATCAAGGCACATCCTCAATTTTGACGCAAACAGTTTGTACGGGGGATAATCAATACTGCCCTTTGCCATCAATTGATTTTTCAAGAGTTGAAGAAAGACTGAAGAATTACTGCTCACCAGCGGAGTAGGGTTATATAGTTGATGTCAATGTGACCCTACCCTTAGAGCTTCATGACCTTTTCACTGATAAACATCTTGCTCCCTCTCGTGAAATTTTGGACATCATTTTGTGACTTAATTGTTCCCGATGAACTGAAAGCAAAGTTCGCTAATTTCCCTCCAGTTTTCAAAAACACTGAAGTTGGACAAAAAGACACTGGGGAAAATAAGCAAAATTATGCCATTGAAAATGATCTTCTCAAGCATCCCCCGCGAATGCTAATATCTAGTTTTAAACTGGAAAATGATTCCCACAATCTTCCTCTCTTCATTTCTATATAGGACTTGACTTAGAGTGTTTAAAATTTACGTTATACCGTACGTTATCTCCCTCAAAAATGCTTCAAAAAATTTGTTCATTCAGTTGTAGATGCTAGAAGGGAAGGAGATGAAAACACTTTATCCGGTGTTGTTGCAGAGACTACGAAACTCTTAGGTAATTCATCCTACGGTTACCATATAATGGATAGATCGAGACATACGATCACAATGTATTTGAATGATGAGAAAACAAACAAAGCAATTAATGAACAATTCTTCAAACGATTGAACACTTTTCAGAAAGACTTGTACGAGATTGAGTTACTAAAGTCAACAATAGCGCACAAAGAACCTATAATAGTAGGATTTTTCCTTCTGTAATTTGCTTGAGCCGTACTACGTTTTTTGAAACGTTCTGTGATGTAACAAAATTGAGGAATTTAAACAGGACATTGATTCGCTGTATTTAACTCTTGCTGAAGAAAATTTGAATGATTGTATTTGTCCGGAGAAAAAATTGACAGGGAAAAATTAAGACAAATTGATTGAAGAACTTCATTTAGAGCATATTTAACAATGTATCTGCAACTATCAACATATCTAATTTGCAAAAATTTTCGTTTTCTAAATTACTATCTCAATTTTCAACTGAATCATATAGTTTCGAGCTTCATTTTCTGAACCTTTATATTCTATTTTTCTACTTTTTATTATACCCATTTGAGCAGACTAACACCAAAAAAAAACTGTTTACCAGTTAAAATAAGTCAAAAAAAGTTTGGGGCTCAGTCGGAATCTTTCTGAGTTTTGAATTTCGTAATTTAGTTCTGAAATGTTAATTGAAGATCTGAACCTGTCCCAAAAAATATGCCAAATTTTGAAAAAAAATGATTACTACCCCTCAAAGTTAACGGCGAAAGTTTGAGGATGTAAATGAATCAGTTTTTCTATATACAAAACCCTTGCACTTGAAGGTGATGAGATCTATAGAGTTGTCATAAACTTGTTTATAGAGTTTTCATCTATAGAGTTGTTAGCGGCAAAGTATAACTGTTCCATAACTCTACGGAGTACAACTCTACGTTTATGGCTTCTACTTGTCTTTAATCGCAAAACTATTAGTTTTTAGTCCAGGTCAATTCTCATTTTGCTTCTTCGAAACCAGTTTGACTTCAATCTTGAAACTTTCATGAATTACTCAGCTAACTTCAACAAACAATGCAGAACTCTACTTCTATCGCTACACTTGTTCCTTGCCAGCAGTGCGGAAAATTTTGAGCTCTTAAGGATTTTGAAAAGACATGAGCAAGAAGTTCACAAGATTATTCATTCACATCCTCCACAAACTGTATACAGTGATTGTCTCGAATCTTTTCAGAGTTTGTCGGAAGCCTGAGAGCACGTTGAGCTGGCATATGACATGACTTCCAGTAGTAATTGGGTCTATTGCCATAAAATATTTCACACTGGGAAAAGCTATCAATGTCATCTGCTGAACGAGCACACATTACCCGTTTGGGACGGCATTGAGACGACTAATTCCGCTGAAACAACGAAAAATGAGATCAGAGGGGAATTGCGCCGATAATAACTGAAAGTTGATTTGAATTCGTCTGAAAGGAGGAAATAGACGCTCTTTTACTGAAAAGGGTCAAAGGGGGCTCGAACAAAGAACAATTCCATATGGAAATGGGGAAGATCAAAACTCCTTCTGTGCAAGACGGGGTCACTGGAAACTATGAAAAGACCATGCTATTTCTAAACACCAAGCCATTGACAGAATACTTGGAAGGAACAGCAGGGGACCAATATTTTGAACTGATTGAACATATGGTCAATCAAATCATTTTTTCTTTCTTCTCATGGTAGCGGATGATTTATCACTCAATTTGAAAAACTGCAAATCAATTTCGCGGCCTTCTCCAATAAGACCAGGATCATACCTCAAGCTACCTGAAGCACTCAGCGATGCCTATACTCTGCCCAGAAATATCAACACTAAAGATGACAACCATTGCTTTCTATTCTTTTTTGTTGCAGCATATCTTAACGCGACTGAGCCGGCCCTCTAACCCACATCTAGACACAGAAAACAAAACTTCAACCTGCGATCTCGACAACGAAGGAACTGTGAAAGTTAATGGGGAATACGAAATGCCAGTGAGTCTGATGGATATCAACAGATTTGAAATCTGAACAGTTGTCAAATCAGCGTCTTTCTTTAAGCAGATTCTACTTACCTTTTAAGAATCTGTTTACCTTCTCGCTAGCTTTTTTCATTTATTCAAAGCACTTTTTTATTTCACATAAAACTAGTTATAAAGTTTGATTTTCTGTTCAAGTTGAAAGATGGCAAATTGTTTCCCTTATGAAGGTCGAGCTGATTCGCCACTAATTTGTTTCTGGACATGTTGCTGTTGAAAGCTGGGTAAGAGTATCAATAAGTGTTGATAAGTGAACTTCAGAAACTTGTCCAGTACGTGCGGCACAAAGTGCAAAGATCCCAATCTGAGCTTTTCCGCAAATGTTTCAACACATGCGCTTTATTCGAAACTCTGAGAATACATCAAAAACAATGCCCAAGTTCTAAAACAAACAGCTCGTTGATACGTACCCAGAGTTATCTACTTTGATTTTGAGTCACTGCTCTTACCAGTATACGGACCGCAACCTGATCCCCAAAAGTCTAGCTCACAAACAATTGAATCCATCAACCGTGCGGCTACGCCTTTGCAGTAACCGAACTTGGGAAAAAACGAACTGGTAAAGTTCGAGCTTAAAAGAGGACTGATTGTGATGGAAATGCTAATAAGCTCCCTTGAATCGTTAGCGAGACAAATTTACGCGGAAAAAAGGAAATATTACATTTTAATCGGTATGACGTTAACTGAAATTGATATGTTACAACTTGGATGTACTCTCCCAGGTCTGACAAATGTTTGTCTGCACAAATCAACCACTAAAAATTTCTACCCATTTTGCGAAACTGATAGAGACTTGTGAGAGAAAATTGGAGAGGATATGACGGGTGAACCATCAATTGTGTTTAAGCAAAAAGCTCTTATGGACAAAAACTTTATCGTAGAATCTCTAAATATCTGCAAAGCAATCGTTGTAACTGATACGAGCCAGCTCTTTCCCAATTTAATGAGTAGTAGAAGAGTGAGGGAGAGTGGGGGGGTGGGGGGGGGGGGGGGTTGGTGGGAGACTCCCATGTATTAAGATAGGGAATAGAACATCCGGTCTCCCAGCTATGTATTAAGATTGGGTATAGAGTCTACAAGGTTTTGAGATAGGGAATAGGTTTCCCAATGTATTAAGATAGCAAGTTTCAGATGGTAAGATGGTAAGTTTCAGAAAAATTTTTAGCCTATCTTACAGTGAAATTAGTCTGAAGACCCACATGTATTAGGATAGGGAATAGAGCATCCGGTCTTCAAGCTATGTATTAAGATTGGGTATACAGTCTACAATGTATTCAGATAGGGAATACCGATGGTAAGGTTTCAGTGTGATGGTAAGAGAAAGAAAAACGAAAATTTTTTGGTTTTTGTTCTTTTTTTCCCAAAAACTTTGGCGCGCGTTATCTAATTGGGAACAATTAATTGTTAATAACGTGTAGAATTAAGGTTTTGTATATAGTTTTTTTGGTGCATGGTAAGTCAATGGTAAGAGTTTTTGTGCAAAAACTTTGAATTTTTATCAAATTAAAAATTTTTCGAAAAAATTCAAAACACGATAAGATTAGCTATTATTTGACCAAATTTATTAGATAATCCTACTTTCTATCTAAATGAAACATTAATTTTACTTTCTATCTAATTGAAACAATGCTGAAACCTGCAGAAACTTTGAAAAAATTCAAATTTTTTGAGAAAAATTGCAAAAATTTTAAGTATTTGGAAAAAATTGGAAAATTTTCAAGTAATTGGAACAAACTGCAAATTTTTGGAAAAAATTGCAAAAACCTCATAATTTTGGTTAATGTATTGTTGTTTTTGATCTAATTTTAAACATACTTTTACGTATTGATTTTAAAAAAATAAGCTAAGACTGTATTTTAATTGGCATTATGTTGAGACAATTATACAAAATTTTGAATAAAAAAATAACTTTTTCCAAAATTTTTTCTCAAAATATTAAAATACAATGAAGTTTACCTTAATTTGAGCTAAATACTTGGTTATACAATGCTCTAAACACTGAAAAGAAGGTTCATAGTAGCAGAATCAATATTCAAACTTCCGGAAAACAGTGAAATTAGTCGTAATTTTTGAGAAGGTAAAATGAAAATTAATCAAATTTACATAAAATTTTCCATTTCAAACCTTTTATTTTGGTTTTTAACTGTTTGTTTTTGTCCAGTTCAGGGATTATTTTTAGGAATCTCAATTCAAACGAACATTAAGGGCAATATTCTATGAAATTTCTATATCAAACTCCATGATTCAACTCCTCCTCATTTTTTTCTCATTGAATTACCCAAATTTGTACAAAAATTACAACTTGTGAGAAATTTTTAATGTTAAAAATTAAAAATTTCAGATTAATGATAAAAAATGAACAGTTTATTGCTAAAATTGTTTAAAATGGGATAAATGTTTCTTAGAAATTTATTCGATATTGGCTCAAACTCAACAAAAACTTCTTCATAACTGATGATTATCTCTCTGTTGCTTCTGCAACATAACTTTCAAGATTTTCCGTAGAGTTTTACCATGTTTTAAAGTTATTCTTGCTTTCTGTTTAATACATGTTTTCGCTATTGAACACACTTTACATGAAAATTTAGTCAAAACTAGAGAATTTAGGAGGAAAATAGTATCAATTGAACAAACAATTTGCTGGCAGAGATGAAATTAGAACTGATACCGTATGATTATTACAATGAAAAATGTTAATATCTTCCTCAAGGTTCCCCTGTTCAGTTGCTATTGTAAACTATTTAAGCAAAAATACACATTTTGGGATCAATAACTAAAACTTTTCTTGCAAAATAGTTATTAACTCGCTTTTTTTCTTAATTTATGACGGAAATTTTCTGAAAAATATCCAAGTGAGAAAGAATTGGTGCTACTTAAAGCATTCAAAAACATATGTAAAAAATGAGTGTATTTTTACAATCTAAGAACAAATTAGGAGCAGCTCTATTAGTTATAATCTGAAAATCTCAGGAAATACGCAAGAGAACCTAGTTCCTAACATCTACAATATAAAAACTTCTGAAAGAGCGAGTCTCAAAAAATTGATTTAGCAAAGCAAATCAAGGTGCAAACTGGAACAATTGTGTAAATTTCCGATTTTTATTAAGAAAAAACTCTATGTAGTAAAAATGAAGAAATGTATTGTATATAGTGTTTTATATTCTATGTAGTATTGTGTATGTATGTAGCAAGGAAAAGTAGATCTTGAAAGCAAGTTTTCGATTTATGCTTTATGTATCTTCTTCCAAAAGATGTCGAATTGGGTTTGCTTCTCAAAAATTATCCTCAAAACATTTGATCTTTCGTATAAAGTACCTAATATATCAAATGATAACAATTTTTTCTAATGAATTGCGCATAAATATAAGACTTTTGATAATTTTAATGTCGGATTTTTTCTCAAGATATACTTTATAAGCTAAATTTTAGTAAAATAATCTCAAATCTTCTAAGGAATAAATTGATTTTCTATCTCAATTTACCATTTTCTCAGTTTCTGCTTCATCTACTATCTACCAAATGAATCCAATTTGAGCAAATTTTTATTTGAAAATTGAATTTTAGATAGAAAAATGTATCGTTTCAACGAACGTTCAATAATCCAAAGCTGAAATAATACCATAAATCCTTTACTAAAAGGCTTTTAGGATTTTATCACGCTCATAATTGTATTATGCTGTTTTAAATCTTAATTTCTATTTTAGACTAAATTTTTAGTTGGAATGATGTATATCATTATCTTGAAACTTTCAAAAATTAGCAAAATATACATTTTTTCCAGGTCATTTATCAATTTCTTTCTGAAATCATCAAAAAATCAAAAGAAAAACATAATTTTTAATAAGTCAAACTACATTATCTGCTTAAAAAGCTCTGCTCTATGGACACTTTTACAAGCACTAAACAAGGAAAACTTTAAAATAGTAACTACAAAAAACCTTTTAATTAGTTGATGTTTTCCAAGTATCCAAGTTTTGAAATTTTTAGGCGAATACTTAAATACTCATTAGCATATGTTATGCACTTTACTACAAATTTATCACCACAAAGTCTCCGCAAGCTTGCAACCAAGGGAGTTTTTACTGTTGATTAAAAGTTTTCGGATCGAGTTCCATGGAAAGCTTCACGACGATTTGAACTCGATTTTTGCTGTCTTTAACATCAATCAAAACCTTTCAATAAAAAAATAAATTTTAGTTCAGGTAATGTAATGAAAACACTGTATAATTACTGACTAGATTTGTTACAATTGCTGAGACTTTTCAGATTCAGTAAAAACTAATATGCATGGTAACTTCTAAGTTTTTCAAAAAAAAAACTGAAAAATTTTACCTTCTCCTGAAGTGTGTTTGGAGTCTGCTGAGCACATAATTTAATATTATGCTCAGAATGCTTCTTCTTGAAATGATTAGCGAGTTCCTCGCTGCTATAAGTATAAAAATTACAGTTAGAACACTTCAAAACACCACATGTTCTACGATGTCTTGATGCATCTTTGTGAGTGTATTCCCTGCCACATTCAAGACATGCAACTCTTTCGTTTCTATTGAGTGAAGGCATCTCAATAGTAATGTAAAATTAAATGGGAGATTTAAAATGTATCAAATTTTTAGATAAGGTGAGTTGAATAGCCTCAAAAAATGAGTAAAAGTAAAATAAAAACAGCAAACTTATTAACCAATTGTTTTTAACGAGAAAGAAAAACAGAATGGATATGCTATTTAGCCTAGCTGAAATAAAAGTCATCCAATCTAACCATGGAATTTTTAAAAGTATCAACCAATCAGAATCGAGCATTAATTACAAGGAAACTTTTATCTTTTCTGGTATCAACCAATCAGAATTGAGCTTCAATAGTCATGTGATTTTCGACAAATTCAATGTCCACCAATCAGAATTGAGCTTCAAAAGTCATGTAATTTTCAACAAATTCAATGTCAATCTATCAGAATTGAGCTTCAAAAGTCATGAAATTTTCAAGAAATTTAATGTCAACCAATCAGAGTTGAGCTCTTCTTTTCATGAATTTTTCAACAATTTCTTTAAAATTTGTAGATTTTGAGGATACTTTCACAAACATTATTTGTGTTAATAACCAATCAGAATGAAGTAATCACAGATTTTAAAAAACTTTGTAGATCAGAACCAGACTATGTTAATGAAACTTCTTAATCAATAAATTTTATTGAATTTTTCCAATATAACTAAGATTTGAAGTTTGATACCCTAGTGGGATAAATGAGATTTCTTGTCTAGTTTATATTGTTTTTTATTGATATTCAATTCAAATTTTGAAATTACGATCAACATTTTTTCGTGGCAATGACGTCATTCCTTCGAAATTTCTAGAATTTTCCTAAAAAATTTCAACCAATCAGAACTAAGCAGTTTCTAGACATAACTTTGGATCCAAAATATTCATTTTTGAAGAATGTCAATTAAAAAGCATTTGAACTTCCTTGAACTACTCTACAAGAAAAAAGAAAATATTCCGTATTATTTCCTCATTGATGAAATAGATGTAGATTTTTACTTTTTTCACAATTTTTGGACGTTTATGTTGTCCAAAATAGAGTTCTCCGACTAAGTAAAGGTCTCTTTAGGGAAACTTACTCAATCAAAGAATTTATTTTTGATCCAAATATTGCGTATCAAAGTTATAAACTTACTGCTGAGTTACACCTGACTAGAAAAGAAATTTTATTTATTTTAGAAAACTTGAAGTTAATAAAAAATTCGTACGATAATATTTCAAAGACTCTTTTTATTCCCTACCCAACTCCCAAATTAGGCAAAACTCCCCAGCAAAGTTCTTTATTCCTCCATTTTTTTAAAGATTTTCAAAGTTCAAAATCTTGCATGATCAGGTTTGGTATCAGATTTCCAGAGATTTGCTTTGAAAAATTCATCAACTTTGAGTTATCATCTCAAATCTACATCAAAATCCAAGAAATTGAATATCTGCTGAAAAATCAATAATTTCTCATCGATTATATACAAAAAATTCAGTTAACTTGATGAGAAGACTTGCAGAGATGCTACTTTTATTAATTTTTCTTCTTTTGTTACTTATATCGGCAATATTTCTTATTTTTACAGCAAACAACTTTTGGTCATTTATTTTTGCGATTGCTTTTGTGTATATTTTTACTTATTTCGAAGATTTAAGTCCTTGAAAGGTTCCTCTGATTGGATACGACAACTTGAACAAAAATGAACATTTTTGTGATTGGAAACGACAATGTGTAAAATGGAGCTTTGTTTCCAATTGGACACGAGTTTTCTATAAGAATTCCATAAAAGGAAACTAAAATCTGATTGGACACGAGTACAATCCAAATAGGGAAACTCCATTCTGATTGGTTAAACCCACACATTCCAGTTGAAGGTACCCCTCTCTCTTAACTAAAAATCATTTTATTTTCAACTTAACTACCGTCAACTACCTCCTCTCTCAGCTCTAAATACAATAATTTCAACTTAACCACAGTCAACTTTCACCCTCTCAACTGTAAATCTTGTTTATACTCATTAACTCAACTTATTGCTCAAATTGATCTTCTCAGTACAAAACAACAACCTTATGTTCTCGGTGGAATTTTCGGCTGATTTAGTACAAATCCAAGTGCGAGAAACAGTTTGTGGAGTTTTTCTGGCACGAATGGACATCCCAATCCAAGTCTGGCATATGGTGGAAGTGATGCGAAGGGATTTCAACGAACATCATATAACGCAAGTACCCCCTACAGAGAATCAACTTGGAGAAATGCAAATGATGGAGGAAGTGGCCGAGCATGTGGGAATTAACTACCCCGAAATTCCTGACTCTAGATATGTGGCTCAACCATTCGACGATTTCCTCTTTCCTTGGGAGGAGGGATCTGTGGACAACCCAATTACAATCGAAGAGGATGAGGGGTCCTCTGAGCCAAGAACTCCAGTCAGCGAACCACCAGTGATGGAGGCAAGACCTGCTTTGCGCTCCATTGAGAACTTGCAAAGTTTTGAGAGCTCAGCTGCTCGACAGCTCTTTGATTTGTAATTAAATTAGTTACTGTCTTGTGCTTTTTAATTTAATTTTTTTGTATCTAGTAAATTTCAAGAGATAGGAACAAAGAGATCATAGAAAAGTTTATTAGGAAATTTCAAAGGTAAAATTTGTTAAAAATGAAACTAATTGAGCATCTGGTAAACTGTTTTATAAAATTTTGTTAGAAAGATGGCAAAAAATATTAAACCAATTTTTGCAAGCATGTTAAAAATTTTACATTAATTTTTGCACCATGCAAAGATTTTCATAATTTTTATTGCCTACTTGTTAAAAAAACCAAAGAAAATCTCGCAAATTAAGAAAAATTTCATTAAATATTTTCGCATTTTAAAGAAAACTGAAAGAGGATTTTCTTGCACTGTTAATAATAATTAAATTAAATGAAAATCTTTGTTTCAATTTTGATCATTAAAAAAATCTCTTTTTTGCATGTATATTGATCAAAAATATTGGAAAAACAATGTATTAAGATAGGGAATAGTACTCAAAAGCAGCAATTATGAAAAAAATTTTAGCATTAATTTAACAAGTTTTTTACAATAAAATTTTGCAATTTTTGCATATGAATAAGAAAAAATAAGTTAGATTTTTGCATTTGTTTTCAAAAAAACCACGAAAAAACTTGCATCTAACACAGAAATTTGTTGAAAGTTTTTGCACACTTGTTGAAAAAACCAAAATAGTTTTTGCATCTTGTAAAAAAGTTTAATTAAATTTTTGCACACGTGTTGAAAAAATCAAACCAAAATTTGCATCTTGCGAATAAACTCTGTGTTAATTTTTGCACACGTGTTGAAAATTGCAAATTTGTTCGTTGAAAAAACTTTTGATTCAAATGAAAACAATTTTGACAAGATTTTTATAAACAAATATTCAACTATTAATAGAAAAATTGATACGCTACTATTTACAGTACCATAACCATCAATGAAACAATCAACAATTTTCAACAAATCTGTCTCACACTTCGAGTTTTGAACTTTTCGAATCTTTTCCAAAAAAAGCTGATTCAAGAGTCTGAGTGGACGCAAGTTCCTCATCAGAAATGAATAAAATGCAGAGATTCTACTTTTAATAATTTTCCTTCTTTTGTTACTTATATCGGCAATATTTCCTATTTTTACGGCAAACAACTTTCGGTCATTTATTTTTGCGATTGTTTTTGTGTATATTTTTACTTATTTGGAAGACTTAAAACCTTAAAAGGTTCCTCTGATTGGATACGAAAACTTGAACAAAAATGAACATGGAGGACCCCATGTATTAAGATACGTTATAGGTTTCCCGGTCCTCCCTGCTATGTATTAAGATAGGGAATAGATTTCCCATGTATTAAGATAGGTTATAGGTTTCCCATGTATTAAGAGTTTTTGTGTCGGGAAAAATTTTGGAAAAAATTTGGGAAAAAATTTGGAAAATTTTGACAAAAAATTTTTTGGAAAAATTTTGGCGTGCGTTATCTAATTGTTTCTTATCCTTGTTGTGTAGCTATAATATGTTACCTAGTCATGCTGAAACTTCGAAAAAAGTCAAGTTTTTTGAGAAAAAAGTTTAAATTACAAGAAAGTATATAAATCACTGCATCGTATACTAAATTTACTGCCATAATTTACATTTTATTATCATGAAACCATAGTAATACGACATCTTATATAATTTAATACATCAGAAGAGTTCTTATAAGTCCAATGGTTTTGTATGAATTCCATCAACTTGCACTTGTCTTTTAGGATAAAAATAAATTAGTCCTTTCTTTGTCTGTTCATATGTAGCAACCATATGATTTATAGTTCTGAATCCTCTATTAGTAGATGTTAAGTTGATAACTTTATCGAGTACTCTTCTATACTTTGCTAAAGGTCCATCTCCAGAGTCTTCTAGAACCCGCTTATTCAATCCTTTGCTGCTAAATTTGAATTTGTCTGACTTGTTGTCATAGCAGCAATATGTCTTACTACATAAACAGAGCATTTCTGTGCACCTAAGTTCTTCTTTGAAAAGTCCCGGCTCCCGCTTATCATGTTTTTTATGGATACTACAACACGTTCGAGGAAAGAAATTAGATTTTGCATCCGCCTTGAAGGAATCACTGCAATCACTCTCCCTCATTTTTTCCTAAGCAGCTCTCTTATCTGGTTGGATGCAATCGTACAAATTTTCCTCTGCAAGTGCCAAGTAAAGTGAGTCTGTGTCCATCTCCAACTCTTCAAATTTATTCATATCACAGAACTTGTCAAACAAGTTATAGTAGAGTTCCAACATTCTCAGTTTTGCATACTTAAGTATGAAAAAACCAACAATGATGGGTTCTCTGTGCTCAATGGTTGACTTCAATAACTCCACCTCATATAAGTCCTTCTCAACTGTGTTAAGTCTCTTAAACAGTAGTTCATTGATTGCCTTATGAGTTTTTTCATCGTTGAGATATTTTGTGATTGTATGTCTCGATCTATCCATGATCTGATATCCATAGGAGGAATTGCCCAAGAGCTTCATTGTTTCTGCTACAACTCCTGACAAAGGGTTTTAATCTCCTCCTCTTCTTGCATCAACCACCGATTGAACGAAATTATTGAAACACTTCCGAGGAGAATATTGAACAAATCGGTAAATTTTGGTGCACTGTAATCCAAGTTCCATATAAAAGTTGAAGAGAGGAGTTATAACTGTTCCATTTTCCAGCTTGAAACTAGATATCAGCATTCTCTGAGGATGCTTTAACATTTCGTTCAGGATCGCATAGTTTTTCAGGTAATCTCCAATATCATCTCTTCCTACCTCAGTATTTTTGAAAATTGGAGGAAAATTCGCAAATTTCGATTTCAGTTCATCTGGAACAACTAAGTCACACTGAACGTAGCCAAAAAGAGATCCATCTTTTATCTTTGCTAGAAGAGAGTCTGAAGAAAGGGGTCTTTTGTAGGGAAAGTGGGTTCTTTCGTGATTTTTGATCTTTTCATCGGTTTTGAAACTTTCCCACCAGTCACACTCCCACATTTCTTCCACTTTGTATCCTTTCTCTTTAATGTATTCTCGTCGCATATCATCAATTTCTCTCTTCTTGTTTCCTCGCTCGATATCCTGTTCTGTTAAGGAGGGACGAGTTTCATGACAAGAACAAAAGTGATAGTAGCATCCCATTGCCTCGAATACTGTTTTACAGTGATCACAATAACCATCCACATTAAAACAGTCAATTTTCTTCTGTTTTCCAGATGTAAAAAAGCTCTCAATTTTACATTCTGGTCTTGATTCTTGATAGAAAGACATGACCATATTCTCAAAGTTGCGAGTTTGATTATGTCTAGCCTTGAGTTTTTGCATATCAGTGTCAAACTCCCATCTCGTATACAGTCCTGTTGGCATATCTTGACACATTGAATAGGGGTAAAGCTGGCTTGCATCAATTCCAACGATTGATTTACAAACATTTGATGAATTCCTGATGTATGTTTCATCAACTACAGCTTTTCGAGTGAACACAATCGAAGGCCCACCGGTCATGTCTTCTCGTATTTTTTCACACAAATCTTTATCACTTTCGCAAAATGGATAAAACTTGTAATTTGTAGATTTGTGTAGACATATGTTTGCTAGATTTGGAAGTGTGCATCCAAGTTTCAACATATCTATCCCATTGTTATGATAAAATTGAATCATTTTTTTTGCATTGCTTCCAGGGTTGGAACTACATCTTTGTTGTTGTAAGACTGCAAAAAGTCTTTGAACACAGTCCTTCCGTTTTTCTGCCAACTTTGTTGTAAGTAACTGTAATTATCTAGTCCAGATGGGGTTACAGTCTTGATTTGAAGCTTTTTCAGTGCTTGCTGTTCATCAAGTCCACTCTTCCTCAGTTTTTCATAAACAGTAAAGTCTTTGTCTAGAGGATTGTTGTTTCTAAGTTTACTGAAAAATGCTTCATATGGGGGCAGTCCTGGAAAATCAAGTTTGTCAGGGTTGTCAAACCACTCATAAGGAAAAAATCCTTTTGTTTCACTAGCTTTATAAGCTTTGAGAAATGAGTCCAGAGTTGTTGCTCCACCCAGAAATTTCATAATGTCAAGAAATTGTACATCTCCAAACTTGAAAGATATAAAATCATTTGCTTTTTTGATAACGGATGTTTCTTGCTCTTTATCGCGAATCAAATAAGGGTTTAAGTAGGACTTGATCAAATTTAAGTCATTTCTACCACTGTTAAATCCAAAAACAGGTAAATTATTTATATATCTCTCCAGATGTTGTTTCAAATCGATGAGTTGATTTTTCTGAATTCGCAAGAATTGTGTTGACATATCTGCTTCTTCCGAATCTTCAATGCATTCGTCTTCGTACTCGAATTTGTTACTTGAATAATTTTTACCACGTTCGTTCAGCTGATCAAAGATCTTTCTCATTCTTTCATTCACAGCTACTTCAAAGTCTTGAAATTTTTTCTCATTTCTAGCTTACTTTGTTCAGCCAACAGCTCGAGTTTGCTTACAAAATCAATAATCAAGTTCTGTGGATCCTTGTTGTACAAAAAGATGGGATCATCAATCAGATTTGATGATATAGAGACTGAAATGGGGACATGTTTTCCAATCCAGGTAGTAGTCTGCGTCTCTTTTAGTTCCTTTGTAGGAACACAAATCGATTCAAAATCGAAAATTTCGAGGTTATTAAAAAGTTTGTTATCTTCAGAAACTGGAAGATTGAATCCCTCTAGCTTTTCAAACAAGGTTTCGTGAAGTTCATACACGTTCTTTGGGTAAATATGTCTCACTCGGTCCTTACATCTCAGGAGATGATGATTGAAGTGGTCTGATTTGTGGAAAAAAGTGTCACAACTAGGGCATCGAAAGCACGTGAAGAAACTATCTATATCATTTGTATGAATGATATGATTGTTAAATCTCAGTAGTTTAACTGTTTTATCGAATCTTCCGATACTTCTTCGAGCTAGTTCTCCTACATATTCTCCTTCTTGGATATCGAAATCGTATATAAAAATGTTTCTTTGCACAATTTCCTCGACAACAGGTAAGTCTTCTACAGAAACTCCACGAAAATTTTTAGGATCATAACTAGATTTTGATATAAATTCTGTAAAGTATCTGGAAGTGTGAGAGTCGAGATCATTATGTCCGTTCATGTACATTGCCAATGCGCGGAAAAGACACAAATGCGCGGAAAAGACACAATTCACTTGCGTATGTCGTAATAAAGGTTCGGGTAAGACAGAGTCCGGACATCCCATGGGGATGTTTTTCAGCAAAGCAGCAAAAATTGTAACGTTAGTAATCAACTTGAATCGCCACTTTGTGTTCTGGCGTTCTTGGGTACATTGCTCCACAATATCAAATTTTTCTACTTTTCCTTGGATTGTTATCAAATCCGCTTTCGTACAAAGTAAGTGGGATTTTTCAAACAGAGTATTGTTTTCATGGGTATAGAAATATCGATATTCACTAGTCTCAATATTTCGAAGAACAAAACCCAGAGCAATGTTGATTTTGGCTGCAGAATCGAGCTTGTTGAAGACTTCTTCAAGTTTCTCGTTTATTATTTTAGTATCTCTCACTTGGACATTTGGAAGTTAATTACCTTATTTCTCCCATTTTCCATCTCCGTATCCACTAGAAAATGTTGACAAGCACCAAGTTCCTCCTTCAATTTTTCACCATCTCCCCCCTCATTCTCCACAATTTTTGTTCAAGTTGGCTACCGTATCACTTGGCTTCCGTTGTTTTGCTCCATGTTCCATTCTCCGATGTTGCTGGAGAGAGTAGTAACTCGGGAACTCTTGCTCACAAGAAGAGCACATCGTTGATTGCTTGGAACTTGCTGGAGCATGTTTCTTAGCAACATAATAGTTCATCTCGTCCTTGTTTTTTGTATAAAAAAGACATTTGGAACACTTATGTTCCTCCTGCTTTTCACATATTTTTTGATGTCTGGCAGCGTTTTTTCGAGTAAACATGTTTCCGCAGTCCTCACATTTGACTTTCGCATTTCGGTTAAGTGCAGGCATTATCTAAAAATAATTGGGACGTTAGAAATGTTCCAAATTTAAAAACTTAAAGTACCAATTGAATGAAAATACTTACTTTTCGTGAAGTAACGAAATGTAAAATTTGAAGTAAAATTCAATTGACTGTTTCTGATTGGCAAAAAAAATGAATGATTTAACCCAATAAACAAATTGTATTTATACTATCAATGACGCCTACGCAATTATCCTTTTACGGTAATGACTTCAATCTTTGAAAAGAAGTGACGTCACCGCCTACGCAATTTTCCTTTTATGGTAATGACATAATTCTATATTTAGAAGTGACGTATCACCAATGCAATTTTCTTTTATGATAATGACGTCATTCTATGAATAGAAGTGACGTCAACACCCACGCAATTTTTCTTTTATGGTAATGACGTCATTCCTTCGAAAGTTCTAGAATTTTCCAGAAAATTTTCAACCAATCAGAACTAAGCAGTTTCTAGTCATAACTTTGGATCCAAAATATTCATTTTTGAAGAATGTCAATTCAAAAGCATTTGAACTTCCTCGAATTAATCTACAAGAAAAAAGAAAATATTCCGCGTGATTTCCTTATTGATGAAATAGATGTAGATTCTTACTTTTTTCACAATTTTTTGGACGTTTATGTTGTCCAAAATAGAGTTCTCCGGCTAAGTAAAGGTCTCTTTAGAGAAACATACTCAATCAAAGAGTTTATTTTTGATCCACATATTGCGTATTAAAGCTATAAACTTACAGCTGAGTTACACTTGACTAGAAAATAAATTTTATTTATTTTAGAAAACTTGAAGTTAATAAAAAAAATCGTACGATAATATTTCAAAGACTCTTTTTATTCCATATCCAACTCCCAAATTTGTTAAAACTCCCCAGCAAAGTTCTTTATTCCTCCATTTTTTTAAGGACTTTCAAAGTTCAAAATCTTGCATGATCAGGTTTGGTATCAGATTTCCAGAGATTTGCTTTGAAAAATTCATCAACTTTGAGTTATCATCTCAAATCTACATCAAAATTAAAAAACTTGAATATCTGCTGAAAAATCAGCAATTTCTCATCAATTATATACAAAAAATTCAATCAACTTGATGAGAAGACTTGCAGAGATGCTACTTTTATTAATTTTTCTTCTTTTGTTACTTATATCGGCAATATTTCTTATTTTTACAGCAAACAACTTTTGGTCATTTATTTTTGCGATTTCTTTTGTGTATATTTTTACATATTTCGAAGACTTAAGTCCTTGAAAGGTTACTCTGATTGGATACAACAACTTGAACAAAAATGAACATTTTTGTGGTTGGAAACGACAATGTGTAAAATGTAGCTTTGTTTCCAATTGGACACGAGTTTTCTATAAGAATTCCATAAAAGGAAACTAAAATCTGATTGGACACGACTACAATCCAAATAAGGAAAATTCATTCTGATTGGTTAAACCCACACATTCCAGTTGAAGGTACCACTCTCTCTTAACTAAAAATCACTTTATTTTCAACTTAACTACCGTCAACTACCTCTTCTCTCAGCTCTAAATACAATAATTTCCTCTTAACCACAGTCAACTTTCACCCTCTCAACTGTAAATCTTGTTTTTACTCATTAACTCAATTTATTGCTCAAAATGATCTTCTCAGTACAAAACAACAACCTTATGTTCTCGGTGGAATTTTCGGCTGATTTAGTACAAATCCAAGTGCGAGAAACAGTTTGTGGAGTTTTTCTGGCACGAATGGACATCCCAATCCAAGTCTGGCATATGGTGGAAGTGATGCGAAGGGATTTCAACGAACATCATATAACGCAAGTACCTCCTACAGAGAATCAACTTGGAGAAATGCAAATGATGGAGGAAGTGGCCGAGCATGTGGGAATGAACTACCCCGAAATTCCTGACTCTAGATATGTAGCCCAACCATTCGACGATTTCCTCTTTCCTTGGGAAGAGGGATCTGTGGACAACCCAATTACCATTGAAGAGGATGAGGGGTTCTCTGAGCCAAGAACTCCAGTCAGCGAACCACCAAGACAACCACGAGTGATGGAGGCAAGACCAGCTTTGCGCTCCATTGAGAACTTGCAAAATTCTTCAGCTGCTCGACAGCTCTTTGATTTGTAAATAAATTGGCTACTGTATTGTGCTTTGTAATTTAATTGTTTTACATCTAGTAAATTTATTTTCAAGAGATAGGAACAAAGAGATCATAAAAAGTTTATTAAGAAATTTCAATGGTAAAAACTTGTTAAAAATGAAACTAATTATGCATCTGGTAAATACTTTTATAGAATTTTGTTAGAAAGATGGCAAAAAAATTAAACCAATTTTTGCAAGCATGTTAAAAACTTAACATTAATTTTTGCACCATGCAAAACCTTTTATAATTTTTTTTGCACACTTGTTAAAAAAATCAAAGAAAATCTCGCAAATTAAGAAAAATTTCATTAAATATTTTCGCATTTTAATGGATTTTCTTGCACATTTAATAATTAAAGAGAATGAAAATCTTTGTTTTAATTTTGATCATAAAAAATCTCCTCTTTGCATGTATATTGATCAAAAATACTGGAAAAACAATGTATTAAGATAGGGAATAGCACTCAAAGTCAGCAATTATGAAAAATTTTTAGCATTAAATTAACAAATTTTTTACAATAAAATTTTGCAATTTTTGCATATGCATAAGAAAAAATAAGTTAAATTTTTGCATTTGTTTTCAAAAAAATCACGAAAAAACTTGCATCTAACACAAAAATTTGTTGAAAATTTTTGCACACTTGTTGAAAAAACCAAAATAGTTTTTGCATCTTGTAAAAAAATTTAATTAAATTTTTGCAAACGTGATGAAAAAATAAAACCAAAATTTGCATCTTGCGAAAAAACTCTTGATTTAAATAAAAACAATTTTGACAAGATTTTTATTAACAAATATTCAATTCTTAATAGAAAAATTGATACGCTCACTATTTAAGGTACCAAAACCATCAATAAAACAATCAACAATTTTCAACAAGTCAGTCTCATACTTTGAGTTTTGAACTTTTCGAATCCTTTCCAAAAAATCTGATCCAAGAGTCTGAGTGGACGCAAGCTTCTGAGCAGAACTGAGATAATGTCTTTTGAATTTTTTTTGCAGCAGTCGTTTCTTTGCAACACTGGGTAATTTTTCCGGTGTTCTACATTTCAAGTTGTGTTCGACTGCACGATTCAATTGATTGAAATTTTCACCTCTTGATGAAATAATATTGAAATAAAATCTGTATTTGTATAAAGTATATATACAGTCAACAATTTAATGAAATTTAGTGAAATGATATTTATCTAATCTTTGCAAAATCTGATCGAGCGATGATCCGATTAATACTAAGTGAAATTTGCAATTTTCCACTGGGCAGAATGATGAATGGTTAGATACACAGTAGTCTTGGGTAACAATAAATTTTTCATTAAAGTTTTCTGAGACAGAGATAAAAAAGAGATTTTGCATTGTTGTCCGAATAAAAAGTCACCGATCACTTGTTGAAAATGATTTTTATCTATATTTAATTGCTTATATAGTAGTTCCATCACCTACGCAATGTCCATATTTGGATCATCACCTACTCATTATTCCATATGAGGTAATAATACCTTATATGGATTGTACAGTGAGTCATCTAGATTTCCTAATTTCTATAAATTTACAAATATCATTATTTTGAAATATCTACTACTGATCAGTTGGTTCTGAATCTTAAATCAAAAATGTATTCACGAAAAGATATCCTTCCCAACTATATTGAATTTGCTAAGAACCAAAAAAGGATTGGGAGATTTTCTTGGTCCCAAAAACCCTACAACGGAAAAATTTACTTTGAACCTTGCTTCCAATTGCTAAAAAAAATGAATCTGGACAAATCGAAAAAACCCAGCAAGTCTATCTTGGTGAAAAAGAAGGGGAAAGGATATTACCAATACGGAATAATGTTATTCACGATGCTGAAAACCTTGGACTCGTTCCTGTATGGAACCCTATTCTGACAAAGACTCAACCATGGAGCAGGAACTTGCGAACTGTCATGCGGTGTATGACGTAGCAACATACAAGAAGAGAAGGGTGTGTGTCACAATCAAGAAGTACAGTGTGAACAAGGCACCCTACATTCAGATTCGACTCTTCACTGCAAAGGAGAACGAAGTCTTGAAGCAAGTTGCCTATGTCAACTATACTTTGAAAAAATTCAAAGAACTTGCCCAAGTCTTGGGAGATTTTATGTTTGTTGAGAACTGTAATGTTCAATAATTTTGTTGTTGAGTGATGTTATTATAGTAATGTAATTCAAATATTCATCTTCTTGAATCATTTTTTAAAACTTCTTTGAGCTGAGCAGTATGAGTTGGAACATTGGTTTTTCCAGAAATCTTGTTTTAAAGCTTCAAATGAAATTGGGACTTTTTCATATCATCCTACAAGAAAAGTCCCAGAAATTTTCACTAACAGTTTTGGAATCTCAAAATTTACCAAAATTGCAAGAAAAGTCCCAGAAATTTTCACTAACAGTTTTGGAATCTCAAAATTCTTTCTCAATTTGAGTGGACTTTGCATAATGGAAGACGAAAAATTTTTCTAAGTTATTGTTCAGATATTAAAAAAAATAGATATTATACAGAATCAGAAATTTCTCAATTTGAGTGGACTTTGCATAATGGAAGACGAAAAATTTTTCTAAGTTATTGTTCAGATATTAAAAAAATAGATATTATAGAGTATCGTAGAAAAAGAAACACTTGGAAGAACAATCAGAATTTTCAGTTGGAAAAAAAGAGTATGATAATTTGGTTGATTTTATCCCCTCAGTTTTGTCTTATGTAGAAACATTCAAAAAAACTTGTCTCATTATTGACGAATGCACTGTAGAAAATGAACGTTCAGAAATTGAATGAAATTCTCAGAAATTTTGATTTGATAAAGCATGACTTTTCATCAAATACAAAAAGAAAAAATTACTTTCTTTGTACCTGTATTGTTTTGGACCCAAACATAAATTTGAAAGAAATGGACCAAAAATTTCCTTTTGAGGGTCTAATTGGATACGGAAATTCTTGTATGGATTACTTTTTTGCAAATTCAAAAATTTTCAGACTTCATGCAATTTTACATGATGCAGCTGGATCTGTGAATTCTACTACTTATAAGGGACCTGGTTATTGTTATGTTTTACCTAGATTTCCAAGTTCTTGTTTTCTTGGTCACGTGACTGGATTAATCTTCTGTTTATATGTTAAAATTTTTGCTTCATCAGTATATGCATTGTTCGATTGTTTGTGATTCTAACTAAAATTTTCAGCGAAAACAGTTACCATCATGAGTCTAGTTGTTTTGGATATTGAGTGTATTGAAACAAAATAGTTAAGGAGTTTATCAAAATGGACAAACTGTGGGATATTCCTTTCTTCCTCCCAAAAAATTCAAAGCTACATCTCAGTCTGCTTAGTGTACGAAGCATCTTCATGGAATCAATTGGAACAGTGGCCATGAAAAATATACTGAGCTTGAAAAAATATTGAAAAAACTAAAAGCTCCAGAAACGGAGTTTTTTGCAAAAGGTTATGAAAAATGTAAAATTCTGTCAGAAATTTTGGAAACAAAGGTTACAAACTTGGATGACTACGCATGTCCAAAAGTTCAGAATTTGATTTTCAAAGATGAAGAATATGATTGGAGGTGTAGTAACTACCCATTTTGTCATGCAAATACTCTTCACTGTGCAGAAAGAAAAGCATTTGCATACGGAACATGGACTCGATGTTTTTTTAATAAATTGTAAATTACCTTAATAATTTTGTTTTATCGTGTTTTTGAAATTTAAATGTTAGTCATTATCAATTTTTTCATTCCAGAGTTGAGATGGGTGATGAATGTGACAAGCAATTAAATTTAGGAAAGTTTGTTTTTGATGAGGAGAATCATGAACGAAAATCTTGGAAGTTTTTTGGACGTACGTGTAATAGATCTCTCTTAGTGTTTATGTGCCAATTTTTTGTCATAGTTTTAATACTAGCATGTGCAATCGTTCGAATAATGTTATCCACTACATGTGAAGAAACAACTGTTTGGGTAGCAATTTTATCAAGTACAGTCGGTTATATTTTACCTTCTCCAAAGCTACGAATAAAATAATTTCTACCAAAGAACGAGTTTTTATTTCGCTAGTTGGACCGAGTGGATCTGGAAAATCACATTTTATTTTTGATTGGTTAAAAATTGGTACATTTCAACCAAAGTTTGACAAAGTTTTTTATTTTTATCAACATTATCAGCCTCTTTATGGATAAATGCAAAGAAAAAACCTTAAGTTTATCCAAGGAGTTGACTTTGAACTGATTGAAAACCTTCCCAATAATGGAACAGAATACCTGTTAATATTTGATGACTCTTGTGAATAAATTTCAAAATCTAAGCAGTTTATAAAAAATGCTACAGCTGGAAGACACAGGGGACTGAATACAATATAAATTAAGCATAACTTGTTTCATCAAAGCAAATTGGAAAGAGATGTTGAGTTACAAAATACACATATAGTCCTTTTCAAGTCACCGAGAGATGTTTTACAAATCAATACATTAAGTCAACAACTAGGTCTAGGATCACAATTGAAAGAGTGGTATCAAGATGCAACATCTACTCCTTATGGTCATTTACTCATTGATTTAACTCCAAAAACAGTTGATTCGCTAAGATATTGCACAAACAGTGGTTCAGTTCCATCAAAGTTTTATCTACCAGCAGGAACAGAAACTAAGTTTTTGGACGCTGAGCATACAATACGTCTCTATACTCCCAATATTTCAAACATTTTCCCAAAAACTTCAAAAACAATTCATCCTCCATTGTCCAAAAAGTTTCATTCAATTCCTCAGCGAATGTCTAGTAAACTTACTACGAGGCGAGCTAAAGGATCTTCGAAAAGTGGACGTAGTAAAATATCGACGAGAAATATCAGAACTCACACGAAGAAGGACTTCACTGCATAAAAGGAGAACTATTTTGAGCTCGCCAAAAGGCTTACAATTAATATATGTTATAACTCCTTTTGTCATTAAAAAATTGACGTAGTATGGATCAGTTTGTTCTAATTCCTTACTCAATTTATCAATCACAAAGCACACTTCCAAAAAAACCAAAATTGGAAAAAAAGCAAGAAAAAGAGGAGATTGTACCAAAAAATTTTGATTCTATTTACAGTGCTGTAAATGCAAAGTTGAAAACGAGTAACAATAAGCACCTAATTGATTTAATTTTGAATTCTCCTAGAATTAGACTAAGTCAGTCAGAAAACATCATATTAGATAATCGAGACACAAAATAATCAATTGTAGACTTTGTGTGTGCACTAAAGCGAAAAAATACCGACTTTCCCGATATTTACTTTACCATTTTGGAAGCAACTCAAATTCCACCTAAACTTGTTGCCAACAAGAATGCCAAAGCGAAAGACAGAGGAACTTGGATCCCTTTGAAAATCTGAAAAGGTAAGTCTGAACAGATTGTATTCTTGGGGTAGAGCTGCGTACGGTTCTGTGCGAAACTTGAGTAAAGCAAGCGGATTGTCAAAAAAGAAAGTAGAACAGTTTTTACAAACCAAGACATCGTATACAAACTTTGGTCCCCCAATCAGACGTTTTCGAAGGCTTCAAGCATTTTCAAAATATATAAATGAAATTTGGTGTATGGATTTGGCATTTGTGGACAAACTAGCGAGTCAAAACAAGGGAGTCAAATATTTATTGGTTGCTGTTGATCTTTTTTCGCGATTTGTCAGAGTTCAAACAATGAAAACTAAATATGCCAAAGACACTTTGCAAGCTTTCAAAAAAATGATTTCTCGAAAAAACACTCCTGAAAAGCTTTGGGTTGATAAAGGAACGGAATATGGAGGAACTTTCAAAAAATTTTGCAAGGAAAAAAGCATTGAAGTTTACTCAACCATGAGGGAAACAAAAGCTGCATTTACAGAGAGAGCCATTCAATCATTAAAACACATTATTTACCGCTACATAGAAGATCATGGTGAAAAATTCATTAACAAATTGCCGCAATTTGTGTCTACAATGAATTGTCGCATCAATAGATCTATTGGGAAATCACCTAGAGATGTCAAAAATACTGATTTCCTCTCAATTTTGTACAAGAAACCTCTAACAAGGTATAAGAAACTAAAATTCAAAGTTGGAGACAGAGTGAGAATTTCAAAGAATGATATTTCGTTCCTAAAAGGATATAAACCACAATTTACAGATGAAATTTTGAAATTTCGGCAGTCTCTATAAAAAAGCCTCCAACATACATCATCAAAGACCTCGACCAGGAGGAAATTCTTGGAAAATTTTATGGAAAAGAGCTTAGAAAATGTTCTGATTAAAGGTAACTCATTTTTAAACTAAATTTTTACCGATCAGTTGTCATGGATTCTTTCACTATTGAGTTGGTTTCCAACGCTTCTTTTAATTGTTATCCGAATAATAGTCTTAGTTCTTTTACAAGTTTTCTACCCGAACAAATACATTTGAAAGGTGAATGGGAGGTTGCTATTTCAGAAATCTCATACCCTTCTTTGTACCAAAATGTTACAGAGGGAAACTTTACATTCGTAGATGGAAGAGAAAGTTCTGAGGAGAAAAGAAAGATTGTACCGATGAACATTGCACCAGGATTGTATCCAAGTATTGTTGATATAGTTTTAACCATGAACAACAAAAATCGAGAACGTCTAGGAGCTCAAGTTTTTGAATACAACGGAATCTATGTATCAGTAGATAAAATTACACAAAAAGTTGCTGTTCATTTACCTGAGAGTCAATCAGTGTTTATAATTCAGAGTGCTGATTTGAGCCACATTTTTGGTTGTGATTTAGAACAAAATCAAACAGGGGTTATAATGAAAGGAATAGGTCCACATTATCCTCAGTATTCTTACGACATTATAAGAATACATTCCCTAATGGTATACAGTGATCTTATAGAATATAACATAGTTGGTGATACAAAAACTCCCTTATTGCGTTGTATTCCATTTATCTCCAAAGTGAAGAGTGGAGATATAATTTCTACAGGACAGTACATGAAATATCAATTCTTTACAAATTTACAGTTTAAAAAGCTGTTGAAAAATTCTTTCCATAGTATCAAGATAGAATTAAGAGATAGTACAGGCGAAAAAATTCCTTTTGTGTCTGTAGGAATCACTCGAGTTGTTCTCTTGTTCCGCTAGATTTCGAATAATCATTTTTAATTTAAACTTCATACGGAATGGTTGCTCAAAATTCAGCTGATTTCCCTATTTTTCGAGGACATGCAAGACAGCGTGGAAGAGGTTTTGGAGCTCTTGCACAAACTCTTGGGAGAACTGCAATCCCCTTTATTAAAAAATATATAGTCCCAGCTGCGAAAAGAATTGGGACAGATTTGTTTGAAATCGCTGCTCCAGAGATTGGGGAAGTTGTTAGTGGACGTAAAAAATTCAAAACATTTGCAAAAGATGTGGGAACAAAAACAGTTCGGAAACAATTGGGAGGTGGAAAAAAGAAATCTAAGCGTAGAACAGCTAGAACCAGATCCATTTCTCCAAAAAGTAGATCGAAAAACAGTCGCTCTCGCAAAGACATTTTTGACAATATAAAATGAGTGTAAACCAAAGACATTTTCGGTACGGGGCTTTTACAAATTCTTCATTGGAGATTTTTGATAAAGTCCCAGTTTTGGAAACAATTATGTCATCTTTACACACAAGAAGTATTCCCCAGTACTTCTCTGGATGAAAGCAGTATTGAGTTTGAATTTGAAACGGATCGTAATCTCTACTTGGATATGCGTGATACCCATTTTAGCTTAAAGCTTCAACTATTCAAAGGAAGATTGTTTGATGCTTTCAAAAAAGAAAAAGCAGAACATAAAGCAAAATCGGAGGAAAATTCAGATGAGGAACCACAAACTTACTTAACTTATGTAAACAATCTACTACATTCTCTAATCTCCAACTGTGAAGTTTATTTTAACAATACAATGGTTTACAATGCCAATGGATTATATCCTCATAAGGCACAGATATTGAACGAATTCAACTCGTCAGCAGTGAGTAATAAAGGAATTCTTGCTTGTCATGGATACAGTTTTGAAGAAAATCCTGATGCATTTGATATGCATCCATTCACTGATAGAGCAAACTCCTTGGGAACAGGGATAACTTTTTCACTCTATGGGAGGCTCGCCATTGATTTGTTTACTTGCGAAAAACTGTTGCTACCAAATACCAAAGTTCGAATTAAACTTATTCGAGCTAGACCTAATTTTTACATGTTATCTGATAATCCAAATGTCAGTCTGAAAATAGTTGATTGTTCGTTGCTTACTAGAAAAATTTTAGTTGCTGAACATAATCATCAATACTTGCAATGGAATCTGGAAAGAGAACCTGCTCAATACAATTACGTGGAAACTATAGCAAGAACCTTTATCATTCCATCTCGTCAAAACCAATTTATACAAGAAAATATATTCAATAACGCTCCAATAAGAAGAGTAGCTGTTAGAATGAATACAAATTCAGCTGTTGCAGGTTCTTTTTATGAAAATCCTTTCAATTATCAACAATTTCATTTGATGAGAGCTTAGAATTATTCGGGGTGGAAGAGCAATTATTTCATTAGATACAACTTCTCCTTGTCGATCCTATGTTACAACAATGAAAGCAATGCAGTTTAACGAAGATTTTCCAGCTCTTCCTATGGAAGATTTTCAAAATCACTATATTCTAGTTTTCGACTTGACTTCACTACAGGATGCCGCTGAACACTTGCATTATCCAGAACTTAGTGGAGAAAGCTTGAGATTAGAAATGTTTTTTCAGTTTCCCTTGGAGCAAGTAACGAAAGTGATAGTCTTGGGAGAAAGACTATCAAATGTTCAAATTGACAAATTCGGAACAGTCGCTAAAAATGTTTAGTTTTTTTGAGTTTTCAGGTTCCTATAAAAATATTGTAGCTTTTTGGGACTTTTCATTGTGATTGTCTCTGTACTATATATTTTGTTTTTCTTCAGACCTAAATCTCCAGAAAAAGCAGCTAATGAATGCTGTTTAATTGAAAACCCAAGACATTTCTTCAACCTAGACTGTAAATCAGTGTTCAACAAATTTTGTCCAGTTCACAAGTTTTGTGTATGGGACTTTGTTGATTCAGTACCTAAATGCGAGTAAGTCAATAACTTTAGGATTTTCCATCCTAAATTTCAATATCATACTTTCTATTTCTTTGTTTTAGATGTAAATCAGCTAACATTTGCGAAAATGGATAATTTTTCACTTCTGCAAGTTATTGAAAGAATTCCTGAACTCAGGTTCAAGTACATGGGATCTTACCCCTCTGATAAAGTACCTCAACTAACAAAATACTCTTTTGCAATTGTTAACTCAGCTCCAAGCAATGATAGAAGGGAGCACTGGATCATGATGGCTCGACTGGATAAAACTTACTAATTTGCTGATTCTTTGGGTCGGAAAAGAACAACTTATTCCTTTCTAAAAAAAAAGTATCGGCGAATGGTTCCTCGAAAGCTACAAAAAACTGATAATTTGTGTGGATTTTACGCAATTTATTCAGCATTTCTTCTTTTTAAATTCTACCAGACAAACTTGAATAATATTCATGATGTGCATGTGTTGAATTTTATAAGTAATTTTATGTAAATTTGCAGTTTTTTCATTTGTAAGTGTAAATTATTGCGGTAAACTTAATATACAATGCAGTGATTTATATACTTTCTTTGAAAATTTAAGCTTTTTTTCTCAAAAAACTCGACTTTTTTCGAAGTTTCAGCATTACTAGGTAACATATTATAGCTACACAACAAGGATAAGAAACAATTAGATAACGCACGCCAAAATTTTTCCAAAAAAAAAATTTTTGTCAAAATTTTCCAAATTTTTTCCCAAATTTTTTCCAAAATTTTTCCCGACACAAAAACTCTTAATACATGGGAAACCTATAACCTATCTTAATACATGGGAAATCTATTCCCTATCTTAATACATAGCATGGAGGACCGGGAAACCTATAACGTATCTTATACATGGGGTCCTCCATGCTCCCGCCCCCCCCCCCCCCCCCCCACTTCAGCCTCAACATCTACTACTGCTCAAAATGATCTTTTCAGTGCAAACAGCAACCTTATGTACTCTGTAGAATTTACACCTGATCTAGTAGAAATCCAAGTGCGAGAAACAGTCTCTGGAGTCTTTCTTGCTCGAATGGACATCCCAATCCAAGTCTGGCACATGGTGGAAGTGATGCGAAGGGATTTCAGCGAGCATCATATGATGCAAGTTCCCATCACAGAAAACCAACTTGGAACCATGCAAATGATGGCGGAAGTGTCTGAGCATGTAGGAATGAACTACCCCGAGATTCCTGACTCTAGATATGTGGCTCAACCATTCGACGATTTCCTCTTTCCTTGGGAGGAGGAAGGATCAGTCGAAAACCCCATCACAATAGATGAAGATGAGGGATTCTCAGAAACAATGCCGCCTCAAAACACTCCTCCACAACAACAATCAGCAAGGGAACCTCGTCCAGCTCTGCGTTCTATAGAGAACCTCCAGAACTCTTATGCTGCTCGACAGCTCTTTGATTAAATGTTTTTGTAAATAAAGGTTGTTTGGTTTTGACTTCGTTTTCTGTAATTAATTTCTTTGATTTCATTTTAGTTATGAGAATAGATGAGAGGTTCAAGGTAAACCATTGAAAAACAATTAGAACTTAGTTAAGTGCTCCGAACTCGCACACATGTTAAAAAATTTGATTAATTTTTGCACAGAAATTCGCAAAAACACTAGAAAAACTGTACACAAGTAAAAAGTTACCTAATCGATATTGCATCTTGTACACACTTTTAGCCTTTTGTAGAAAAAATTGAAACACTTTTCGCATTTTGTCGACAAAAGTAAAACCCTTTTCGCATTTTGTCGAAAAAAAGTAAAACACTTTTCGCATTTTGTAGAAAAAATTGAAACACTTTTCGCATTTTTTCGAAAAAAAATAAAAGACTTTTCGCATTTTGTCGAAAAAATTGAAACATCTTTAGCATTTTATCGAAAAAGTAAAACACTTTTCGCATTTTGTCGAAAAAAGTGAAACATTTTTCGCATTTGTAGTGAAAAAGTGAAACACATTTCGCGTCTTGTTAAAAAAAAGTAAAACACTATTCGCATCTTCTCAAAAAAGTTGAAACACTTTTCGCATTATGTCAAAAAAATTGAAACACTTTATTCAACTTGTTAAAAAAAATGAAATAATTTTTGCCATTTTTTGAAAATCAAAAGAAATATTACATCTTTCTTACATGTTTGAAAAATTTTTTGCAAATGTTTTTGACAACGGTGATTTTTTTTCGGTAATTAATGGTAACTTTATAAACATATGAGAGAAAATAGATGGAATATCAGAAGTTTTTTATTGAAAAATTGATATAATTACTATTTACAAATCCATAACCATCAATAAAACAGTCAATTATTTTTAACAAATCATGTTCATATTTTGAAATTTGTACTTTACGAATTCTGTCTAAAAATGCTGAGCCAAGAGTTTGCGTAGATGCAAGTTTGTGATTAGAACTTAGATAATGTTTATTGAACTTTTTGCGAACAAGTCGTTTCCTTGATACGCTTGGTGTTTTCTCTGCTCCTTTCCATCGTAAAATATGCTGCACTCCACAACTAAGCTGATTGAAGACTTCCCCACTTGATTTGACAATACTCGAAAAGAATCTGTGTTTGTACAAAGTGTAAAGACAATCGATTTCTTGATATATGTATTGATATTTGTCTAATCTCTGAAGAGTTTGGCTAAGGGAAGTTCCAATTAAAATTATATGAAATTTGCAATTTCCCAAGGAACAGAAAGAATCGTGAGTAGAAGACGCAATAATCTTCGGTTACTATGTATTTTTCGTAAAAATCGTTGGAATCAGAAATAAACAATGATTTACCATTATAATTTATAACCACTAAAAAACTTGCATCTAACACAAAAATTTGTTGAAAATTTTTGCACACTTGTTGAAAAAACCAAAATAGTTTTTGCATCTTGTAAAAAAGTTTAATTAAATTTTTGCAAGCGTGTTGAAAAAATCAAACCAAAATTTGCATCTTGCAAAAAAAACTCTGAGGTTCGAAGTTTTTCGAAGTTTCAGCATTACTAGGTAACATATTATAGCTACACAACAAGGATAAGAAACAATTAGATAACGCACGCAAAAATTTTTCCAAAAAAAATTTTTGTCAAAATTTTCCAAATTTTTTCCCAAATTTTTTCCAAAATTTTTCCCGACACAAAAACTCTTAATAGATGGGAAACCTATAACCTATCTTAATACATGGGAAATCTATTCCCTATCTTAATACATAGCATGGAGGACCGGGAAACCTATAACGTATCTTATACATGGGGTCCTCCATGCTCCCCCCCCCCCCTCCCCCCCCCCACTTCAGCCTCAACATCTACTACTGCTCAAAATGATCTTTTCAGTGCAAACAGCAACCTTATGTACTCTGTGTAGAATTTACACCTGATCTAGTACAAATCCAAGTGCGAGAAACAGTCTCTGGAGTCTTTCTTGCTCGAATGGACATCCCAATCCAAGTCTGGCACATGGTGGAAGTGATGCGAAGGGATTTCAGCGAGCATCATATGATGCAAGTTCCCATCACAGAAAACCAACTTGGAACCATGCAAATGATGGCGGAAGTGTCTGAGCATGTAGGAATGAACTACCCCGAGATTCCTGACTCTAGATATGTGGCTCAACCATTCGACGATTTCCTCTTTCCTTGGGAGGAGGAAGGATCAGTCGAAAACCCCATCACAATAGATGAAGATGGGGGATTCTCAGAAACAATGCCGCCTCAGAACACTCCTCCACAACAACAATCAGCAAGGGAACCTCGTCCAGCTCTGCGTTCTATAGAGAACCTCCAGAACTCTTATGCTGCTCGACAGCTCTTTGATTAAATGTTTTTGTAAATAAAGGTTGTTTGGTTATGACTTCGTTTTCTGTAATTAATTTCTTTAATTTCATTTTAGTTATGAGAATAGATGAGAGGTTCAAGGTAAACCATTGAAAAACAATTAGAACTTAGTTAAGTGCTCCGAACTCGCACAGATGTTAAAAAATTTGATTAATTTTTGCACAAAAATTCGGAAAAACACTAAAAAAACTGTACACAAGTAAAAAGTTACCTAATCGATATTGCATCTGGTACACACTTTCAGCCTTTTGTAGAAAAAATTGAAACACTTTTCGCATTTTGTCGAAAAAAAGTAAAACATTTATCGCATTTTGTCGGAAAAAGTAAAACACTTTTCGCATTTTGTCGAAAAAATTGAAACAATTTTCGCATTTTATCGAAAAAAGTAAAACACTTTTCGCATTTTGTCGAAAAAATTGAAACACTTTTCGCATTTTATCGAAAAAAGTAAAACACTTTTCGCATTTTGTCGAAAAAAGTGAAACATTTTTTGCACTTGTAGTGAAAAAGTGAAACACTTTTCGCATCTTGTTAAAAAAACTAAAACACTTTTCGCATCTTCTCAAAAAAGTTGAAACACTTTTCGCATTATGTCAAAAAAATTGAAACACTTTATTCAACTTGTTAAAAAAATTGAAATGTTTTTTGCAATTTTTTGAAAATCAAAAGAAATATTATATCTTTCTTACATGTTTGAAAAAATTTTTGCAAATGTTTTTGACAACGGTGATTTTTTAACGGTAATTAATGGTAACTTTGTAAAGATATGAGAGAAAATAGATGGAATATCAGAAGTTTTTTTATTAAAAAATTGACATAATCACTATTTACAAATCCATAACCATCAATAAAACAGTCAATTATTTTTAACAAATCATGTTCATATTTTGAGTTTTGTACTTTACGAAATCTGTCTTAAAATGCTGAGCCAAGAGTTTGCGTAGATGCAAGTTTTTGATTAGAACTTAGATAATGTTTTTGAACTTTTTGCGAACAAGTCGTTTCCTTGATACGCTTGGTGTTTTTTCTGCTCCTTTCCATCGTAAAATAAGCTGCACTCCACAACTAAGCTGATTGAAGACTTCCCCACTTGATTTGACAATACTCGAAAAGAATCTGTGCTTGTACAAAGTGTAAATACAATCAATTTCTTGATATATGTTTTGATATTTGTCTAATCTCTGAAGAATTTGGCTAAGAGAAGTTCCAATTAAAATTATATGAAATTTGAAATTTCCTAAGGAACAGAAAGAATCGTGAGTAGAGACGCAATAATCTTAGGTTACTATGTATTTTTCGTAAAAATCGTTGGAAACAGAAATAAACAATGATTTACTATTATAATCTGAATAAAAGCTGGGAGGAGCTTGACACATAGCGGCTGCCATTGGGAAAAAGGATTTTTTTGCAGAAAACGTTGGAGTTATATAGTAGTAGTAACGCCTACGCAGCTTCCATATAGGGAAATCCATCCATATTTGGTACTACTTCCATCTATGGAAATGGCGATGACTCATACTGCTTACTTCCATTTTCATTTAATCTCAAAGTCATTTCTCTCATTTCTCCTCATCTGATCAGTTTGTTCTTCGAAATGTCCTCGAGAAAAGTTGATAGTTCAAACTATATTGAATTTTCAAAAAATCAAAAAAGAATTGGGAGATTTGTTTGGTTCCACAAAACCTACAAGGGAAAAATATGCTTGGAACCGTGCTTTCAACTATTAAAAAAAATGATTTGGGACAATTTGAAAAGTCTCAACAAGTCTATCTTAGTGAAAAAAAAGGCGAAGCAATATCCGCAATACGGAATACTGTTATTCACGATGCTGAAAATCTTGGACTCGTACCTATATATGAAGCCAAATCTGGCAGAGAATCAACTATGGATCAGGAGCTCGACCTCTGTAATAGAGTATATGAAATAGCAACGTACAACATGAGGAGGGTGTGTGTCACAATCAAGAAGTACAACGTGAGCAAGCCACCCTACATTCAGATTCGACTCTTCACTGCAAAGGAAAATGAAGACTTGAAGCAAGTTGCATATGTCAACTATACTTTGAATGAATTCAAAGAACTGTCCCAAATATTGGGAGACTTTATGTTTGTTGATAATTGTAAACCTCAGTAAAGCTTTGTGATGTTTTGCATGATTGGTAATTGAGATATTATTTTTTCTCACTAAAGTGTATATTTAGAGCTATAATATCTGAGGAAAAGTCAGACAAAACATACAATTTAATCAAAATTGACATAAAACACTAAACAATTATGAAATGATTTTCCAGTATTTGCTTATGAAATTACAGATAAATTTATTTAATAACTGTTTTCATCAAAATTTAGCTAAATTTTGCCTCAATTAACAAAAATTACAAACCAGAATGTATACTTAGTTGAAAATATTATCATTATTTTTTTAGATTTTTTGATTTTCATTGGTTGTTTTCAATTTTTTTCTGCCTTAATTTGAGGTTTTTATTGGGTACATGAATTTCCTTGGAACTAATTAGACTCTAACTAATTAAAAAAATATTTGGGATGACTGTTACTACAAAATACTTTAAAAATGATAAAACAATTCGAGTTTTTTAAGTTTCTTCATATATTTCAGTAAGAAAAATGTTTCCATCAAAAGTGTGTTCAATGCCTGAATTGAACATTTATCAGATTTTTAAATTGAACTACAAAAAACTACAAGAGTGGTGGACAGATGAAGTTGATGGAGATTGTATTAGTTTTAATTTGTATAGAAACACAGAAAGTTCAATTGTTTTGTTAAAAAGATGGAGAGGAGATTACAAAAAAGAAGAGTACTGTCAGATTTATCAACAATGTTTTTATTTAGAAGAGTTGACTCAGATTGGGTGGTCGATAGGTAAAAAACAAAACAATGAAAGAGCCTATGAAACAAAAATTAGAGATAAGGAACATCAATTCGATTACTGTTTTGAATTTGATACAAATACAAAATCCAGATTTGTCAGAATATCTTTTGATCGTTTATCCAAATTTAATAGACTTCCGGTTGTTTATACTACAATATACCGAAAAGAAAACGATAAAAACGTATATTTTGGTAATTTCTTTTTTCACTGGTTAGAAATAGAACAAATCGAAAAAATTTTGATCGAAATTTTAAAATTTGAATTGAATATCGAAAAAAACAATATAAACTAGACAAGAAATCTCATTTATCCCACTAGGGTATCAAACTTCAAATCTTAGTTATGTTATTTATTGATTAGGAAGTTTCATAAACATAGTCTGGTTCTGATCTAAAAAGTTTTTTAAAATCTGTGATTACTTCATTCTGATTGGTTATTAACACAAACAATGTCTGTGAAAGTATCCTCAAAATCTGCAAATTTTAAAGAAATTGTGGAAAAATTCATGAGAAGAAGAGCTCAACTCTGATTGGTTGACATTAAATTTCTTGAAAATTTCATGACTTTTGAAGCTCAATTCTGATAGGTTGACATTGAATTTCATGAAAATTACATGACTTTTGAAGCTCAATTCTGAGTGGTGGACATTGAATTTGTCGAAAATTGCACGACTTTTGAAGCTCAATTCTGATTGGTGGACATTGAATTTGTCGAAAATCACATGACTATTGAAGCTCAATTCTGATTGGTTGATACCAGAAAAGATAAAAGTTTCCTTGTAATTAATGCTCGATTCTGATTGGTTGATACCTTTAAAAATTCCATGGTTAGATTGGATGATTTTTATTTCAGCTAGGCTAAATAGCATATCCATTCTGATTTTCTTTCTCGTTAAAAACAATTGGTTAATAAGTTTGCTGTTTTTATTTACTTTTATTCATTTTTTGAGGCTATTCAACTCACATTTTAAATCTCCAATTTAATTTTTCATTACTTTGAGATGCCTCTACTCAATAGAAACGAAATAGTTGCATGTCTTGAATGTGGCAGGGAATACACTCACAAAGATGCATCAAGACATCGTAGAACATGTGGTGTTTTGAAGTGTTCTAACTGTAATTTTTTTTTTATAGCAGCGATGAACTCGCTAATCATTTCAAGAAGAAGCACTCTCAGCATAATATTAAATTATGTGCTCAGCAGACTCCAAACACATTTCAGGAGAAGGTACAATTTTTAAGTTTTTTTTTGAAAAACTTAGAAAATACAATGGTTTTTAGTTTTTACTGAATCTGAAAAGTCTCCGCAATTGTAACAAATCTATCAGTAATTATACAGTGTTTTCATTACATTACCTGAATTGTTATTTATTTTTTCATTCAAAGGTTTTGATTGATGTTAAAGACAGCAAACATCGAGTTCAAATCGTCGTGAAGCTTTCCATGGAACTCGGTCCGAAAACTTTTAATCAACAGTAAAAACTCCCTTGGTTGCAAGCTTGTGGAGACTTTGTTGTGATAAATTTGTAGTAAAGTGCATAACATATGCTAATGAGTATTTAAGTATTCGCCTAAAAATTGTAAAACTTGGATACTTGGATAACATCAACTAATTGAAAGGTTTTTTGTAGTTACTATTTTAAGGTTTTCCTTGTTTAGTGCTTGTAAAAGTGTTCATAGAGCAGAGCTTTTTAAGCAGATAATGTGATTTGACTTACTAAGAATTATGTTTTTCTATTGATTTGTTGATGATTTCAGAAAATAATTTGATAAATGACCTGGAAAAAATGTATATTTTGCTAAACTTTGAAAGTTTCAAGATAATGATATACATCATTTCAACTAAAAATTTAGTCTAAAATAGAAATTCAGATTTAAAACAGCATTATAGAGTTATGAGGTTGAGAAAATCCTTTAAAGCTTTTTAGTAAAGGATTTATGATATTATTTCAGCTTCGGATTATTGAACGTTCGTTGAAACGATACATTTTTCCATCTAAAATTCAATTTTCAAGTAAATTTTGCTCAAATTGGATTTATTTCGTAGATAGTAGATGAAGCAGAAACTGAGAAAATGCTAAAATGAGATAGAAATTCAATTTATTCCTTAGAAGATTTGAGATTATTTTACTAAAATTTAGCTTATAAAGTATATCTTGAGAAAAAATCCGACATAAAAATTATCAAAATCTTATATTTATGCGTAATTCATTAGAAAAAATTGTTATCATTTGATATATTCGGTACTTTATATGAAAGATCAAATGTTTTGAGGATAATTTTTGAGAAGCAAACCCAATTCGACATCTTTTGGAAGAAGATACATAAAGCATAAATCGAAAACTTGCTTCCAAGATCTACTTTTCCTTGCTTCATACATACACAATACTACATAGAATATACAACACTATATACAATACATTACTACATTTTTACTACATCGAGTTTTTTTCCTAATAAAAATCGAAAAATTACACAATTGTTCCAGTTTGCACCTTGATTTGCTTTGCTAAATCAATTTTTTGAGACTCGCTCTTTCAGAAGTTTTTATATTGTAGATGTTAGGAACTAGGTTCTCTTGCGTATTTCCGGAGATTTTCAGATTATAACTAATAGAGCTGCTCCTAATTTGTTCTTAGATCGTAAAAATACACCTTTATATTCTCATTTTGTACATATGTTTTTGAATGCTTTAATTAGCACCAACTCTTTCTCACTTGGATATTTTTGAGAAAATTTCCGTCATAAATTAAGAAAAAAAGCGAGTTAATAACTATTTTGCAAGAAAAGTGATAGTTATTGATCCCAAAATGTGTATTTTTGCTTAAAGAGCTTACGATAGCAACTGAACAGGGGAACCTTGAGGAAGATATTAACATTTTTTTTTGTAATACTCATACGGTATCAGTTCTAATTTCATCTCTGCCAGCAAATTGTTCGTTCAATTGATACTATTTTCCTCCTAAATTCTCCAGTTTTGACTAAATTTTCTAGTGAAGTGTGTTCAATAGCGAAAACATGTATTAAACAGAAAGCAAGAATAACTTTAAAATATGGAAAAACTGTACGGCAAATCTTGAAAGTTATATTGCAGAAGCAACAAAGAGATAATCATCAGTTATGAAGAAGTTTTTGTTGAATTTGAGCCAATATCG
Source organism: Symsagittifera roscoffensis (assembly GCF_963678635.1). Classification (NCBI taxonomy): domain Eukaryota; kingdom Metazoa; phylum Xenacoelomorpha; order Acoela; family Convolutidae; genus Symsagittifera; species Symsagittifera roscoffensis. The sequence goes on from NC_087068.1 coordinate 35,078,856, forward strand.
AATAATTTTTTAAGAAACATTTATCCCATTTTAAACAATTTTAGCAATAAACTTTTCATTTTTTATTAATAATCTGAAATTTCTAACTTTTAACTTAAAAAATTTCTCACAAGTTGTAATTTTTGTACAAATTTGGGTAATTCAATGAGAAAAAAATGAGGAGGAGTTGAATCATGGAGTTTGATTTAGAAATTTCATAGAATATTGCCCTTAATGTTCATTTGAATTGAGATTCCTAAAAATAATCCCTGAACTGGACAAAAACAAACAGTTAAAAACCAAAATAAAAGGTTCGAAATGGAAAATTTCATGTAAAATTGATTAGTTTTCATTTTTACTTCTCAAAAATTACGACTAATTTCACTGTTTTCCGGAAGTTTCAATATTGATTCTGCTACTATGAACCTTTTTTTCAGTGTTTAGAGCATTGTATAACCAAGTATTTAGCTCAAATTAAGGTAAACTTCATTGTATTTCAATATTTTGAGAAAAAATTGTCGAAAAAGTCATTTTTTTATTCAAAATTTTGTATCATTGTCTCAACATAATGCCAATTAAAATACAATCTTAGCTTATTTTTAAAATCAATACGTAAAAATATGTTCAAAATTAGATAAAAAGAACAACACATTAACCAAAATTATGAGATTTCTGCAATTTTTTCCAAAAATTTGCAGTTTGTTCTAAATACTTGAAATTTTTGCAATTTTTTCTCAAAAAATTTGAATTTTTTCAAAGTTTCTGCAGGTTTCAGCATTGTTTCAATTAGATAGGAAGTAAGATTATTGTTTCATTTAGATAGAAAGTAGGATTATCTAATAAATTTGGTCAAATAATAGCTAATCTTATCGTGTTTTGAATTTTATCGAAAAAATTTTAATTTGATAGAAATTCCAAGTTTTTGCACAAAAACTATTACCATTGACTTACCATGCACCAAAAAAAAACTATTTACAAAACCTTAATTCTACACGTAATTAACAATTAATTGTTCCCAATTAGATAACGCGCGCCAAAAATTTTGCGAAAAAAATAAACAAAAACCAAAAAATTTTCGTTTTTCTTTCTCTTACCATCACACTGAAACCTCGGTATTCCCTATCTTAATACATTGTAGACTCTATACCCAGTCTTAATACATAGCTGGGAGACCGGATGTTCTATTCCCTATCTTGATACATGGGGGTCTCCCAACACCCCCCCCCCCCCCTCTCCCTCACTCTTCTACTACTTTAATGTATCAAGATATGCCCACAGGATTGTACACAAGATTGGAGTTTGATTACGATATGCGAAAATTCAAGGCTCCGCATAACCAATCTCACAAATTTCAGAAGATGGTCATGTCTTTCTACCAAGAAAAAAGACCAGAATGCAGAATTGAGAGTTTCGAAATATCTGGAAATCAAAAGAAAATCGACTGTTTCAATGTAGATGGATCTTGCCATCACTGCAAAACAGTGTTTGAATGGAATGCTATTATCAGTTTTGTCCCTGTCAAGTGACTCGTCCCTCATTGAGCGATGAAGACATTGAGAGAGGAAACAAAAGGAGAGAGATTGATCACTTGAGACGGGACATATCGAAGAGATGGGGGGACGTGAGTGGTGGCAAATTTTCAAAACGACCCGTTTCCAGAGTAACCTAATTTGATTTGGGTTCACTGCTCTTACCAGTACACGGACCGCAACTTGATCCCCAAAAGTCTAGCTTGCAAATAATTGAATCAATCAACCGTGCGGCTACGCCTTTGCAGTAACCGAAATTGGGAAAAAACTTGAAAAAGTTTGAGCTTAAAAGAGGACTGAGTGTGATGGAAATGATAATAAGCTCCCTTGAATCGTTAGCGAGACAAATTTACGTGGAAAAAAGGAAATATTACATTTTAATTGGTATAACGTTAACTGAAATTGATATGTTAAAACTTGGATGTACTCTCCCAAATCAGGCAAATGTTTGTCTGCAAAAATCAACCAACAAAAAATTCTAACCATTTTGCGAAACTGATGGAGATTTGTGAGAGAATATTAGAGAGGGTATGACGGTTGGACCATCAATTGTGTTGACGCGAAAAGCTGTTGTGGACAAAACCTTTATCGGGGATTCATTAAATATCTGCAAATCATTCGTTGTAATTGATGCCAGCCAGCTCTATCCCTATTTAATGAGTCAAGAGATGCAAAGAGGATTGTACACAAGATGGCAGTTTGATTCCGATATGCCAAAATTCAAGGCTAGACATAATCAATCTCGCAATTTTCAGAAGATGGTCATGTCTTTCTACCAAGAAACAAGACCAGAATACAGACTTGAGAGTTTCCACATATTTTGAAATAAAAAGAACGAAACAGTGTCTGAATAGGATGCTATTACCACTTCTGTCCCTGTCAGGAGACTCGTCCCTCATTGAGCGATGAAGATAATGAGAGAGGAAACAAGAGGAGAGAGTTGGATGACTTGAGACGGGACTTATCGAAGAGATGTGGGAATGTGAGTGTGGCAAATATTCAAAAGGAACGAAAAAATTAAGAATCATATCCGATCCAATTTTCCCTAGAAAAACTTCTGTCTACTGAATCTTTATTGGAAAAATTAAGAGATGGATCCCTTCATGACTACTGATTTGAAAAACTGCAAATCAGTTTCGCGGCCTTCTCACAAAAAGAGCAGGATCATACCTCGAGCTATCAGAAGCACTCAGCAATGCTTATACTCTGCCCAGAAATATCAACACTTAAGATGACAACCGTTGCTTTCTATACTTTTTTGTTGCAGCTAATCACAACGCGAACGAGCCGGCCCTCTAACCCACATCTAGACATAGAAAAACAAAGTTTCAACCTGCGATCTCGACAACGAAGGAACTGTGAGAATTAATGGGGAATCTGAAAAGCCAATGGGTCTGATGGATATGAACAGATTTTGAAGGCTGAACAGTTGTCAAATCAATGTATTTCTTTAAGCAAATTCTACCTACCTTTTAAGATTCTGTTTACCTTCTCATTAGTTTTTTTTTCATTAAATCAAAGCCTTTTTTTATTTCACATAAAACTAGTAATGAAGTTTAATTTTTTGTTCAAATTGAACAATGGCAAATTGTTTTACTTGAGAGCTTCGAACAGATTCGCCACTAATTTGGTTCTGGACATGTTGCTGCTGAAAGCTGGGTAAGAGTATTAACAAGTGTTAATAAGTGAACTTCAGGAACTGGTCCAGTACGTGCGGCACAAAGTGCACCGATCCCAATCTGAGCTTTGCCACAAATACTTCAACACATGCGCTTTATTCGATGCTCTGAGAATACATCAAAAACAAGGCCCAAGTTCTAAAACAAACAGCTTGTTGATACGTACCCAGATTCTACTTTGATTTGGAAACACTGCTCTTACCAGTATACGGACCGCAACCTGATCCCCAAAAGTCTAGCTCGCAAACAATTGAATCCATCAACCATGCGGCTACGCCTTTGCAGTAACCGAACTTGGGAAAAAAGAACTGGTAAAGTTTGAGCCTAAAAGAGGACTGAGTGTGATGGAAATGATAATAAGCTCCCTTGAATCGTTAGCGAGACAAATTTACGTGGAAAAAAGGAAATATTACATTTTAATCGGTATAATGTTAACTGAAATTGATATGAATAAACTTGGATGTACTCTCCCCCATCTGGCAAATGTTTGTCTGCACAAAACAACCAAAAAAATTCTATCCATTTTGCGAAACTGACAGAGATTTGTGATAGACAATTGGAGAGGATATGACGGGTGGACCATCAATTGTGTTTACGCAAAAAGCTCTTGTGGACGAAACCTTTATCAAGGATTCATTAAATATCTGCAAATCAATCGTTGTAACTGATGCGAGCCAGCTCTATCCCTATTTAATGAGTCAAGATATGCCAAACAGATTGTACACAAGATGGGAGTTTGATTCCGATATGCGAAAATTCAAGGCTAGACATAATCAATCTTGCAATTTTCAGAAGATGGTCATGTCTTTCTACCAAGAAACAAGACCAGAATACAGACTTGAGAGTTTCCACATATTTTGAAATAAAAAGAACGAAACAGTGTCTGAATAGGATGCTATTACCACTTTTGTCCCTGTCAGGAGACTCTTCCCTCATTGAGCGATGGAGATAATGAGAGAGGAAACAAAAGGAGAGAGATGGATGACTTGAGAAGGGACATATCGAAGATATATGGGAATGTGAGTGGTGGCAAAACTTCAAAACGAACGATAAAGCTAAGAATTATATCCGATCCAACATTCCCTACAAAAGACTTCTCTCTACTGAATTTTTAATGGGAAAATAAGAGATGGATCCCTTGATAGCTATATTCAGTGCGACTTAGTTGTTCCCGATGAACTTAAAGCAAAATTCGCTAATTTTCAAAAACAATGAAGTTGGAAGAAAAGATATTGCGGAATTTATGCAAAATTATACCATTGAAAATGATCTTCTTAAGCATCCCACGCGAATGCTAATATCTAGTTTCAAACTAGAAAATGGTTCCCTCAATACTTCTCTCTTCAATTTGTATATGGAACTTGACATAGAGTTTACAAAAATTTACCGCTTTGTACAGTATCTCCCTCAAAAATGCTTCAATAAATTTGTTCAGTCAGTTATTGATGCTAGAAGGGAAGGAGATGAGAACCCTTTATGCGGTGTTGTTGCAGAGACTATGAAACTCTTAGGTAATTCATCCTACGGTTACCAGATAATGGATAGATCGAGACATACGATCACAATGTATACGAAAGATGAGAAAACAAACAAAACAATTAATGAACCACTCTTCAACCGATTGGACCATGTTCAGAAGAAATTGTACGAGATTGAGTAACTAAAGTCAAAAATTGCGCACAAAGAACCCATGATAGTCGGATTTTTCCTTCTGCAGTATGCTTGAGCTTCACTACAATTTTTTGATAAAATTTGTTAAAACAATAAGTTTGAGGAGTTAAAATGGACATGGATTTGCTGTGTTTAGCTCTTGCTGAGGAAAATTTGGAAATCAAAAGAAAATCGACTGTTTCAATGTAGATGGATCTTGCCATCACTGCAAAACAGTGTTTGAATGGAATGCTATTATCAGTTTTGTCCCTGTCAAGTGACTCGTCCCTCATTGAGCGATGAAGACATTGAGAGAGGAAACAAAAGGAGAGAGATTGATCACTTGAGACGGGACATATCGAAGAGATGGGGGGACGTGAGTGGTGGCAAATTTTCAAAACGACCCGTTTCCAGAGTAACCTAATTTGATTTGGGTTCACTGCTCTTACCAGTATACGGACCGCAACTTGATCCCCAAAAGTCTAGCTTGCAAATAATTGAATCAATCAACCGTGCGGCTACGCCTTTGCAGTAACCGAAATTGGGAACAAACTTGAAAAAGTTTGAGCTTAAAAGAGGACTGAGTGTGATGGAAATGATAATAAGCTCCCTTGAATCGTTAGCGAGACAAATTTACGTGGAAAAAAGGAAATATTACATTTTAATTGGTATAACGTTAACTGAAATTGATATGTTAAAACTTGGATGTACTCTCCCAAATCAGGCAAATGTTTGTCTGCAAAAATCAACCAACAAAAAATTCTAACCATTTTGCGAAACTGATGGAGATTTGTGAGAGAATATTAGAGAGGGTATGACGGTTGGACCATCAATTGTGTTGACGCGAAAAACTGTTGTGGACAAAACCTTTATCGGGGATTCATTAAATATCTGCAAATCATTCGTTGTAATTGATGCCAGCCAGCTCTATCCCTATTTAATGAGTCAAGAGATGCAAAGAGGATTGTACACAAGATGGCAGTTTGATTCCGATATGCCAAAATTCAAGGCTAGACATAATCAATCTCGCAATTTTCAGAAGATGGTCATGTCTTTCTACCAAGAAACAAGACCAGAATACAGACTTGAGAGTTTCCACATATTTTGAAATAAAAAGAACGAAACAGTGTCTGAATAGGATGCTATTACCACTTCTGTCCCTGTCAGGAGACTCGTCCCTCATTGAGCGATGAAGATAATGAGAGAGGAAACAAGAGGAGAGAGTTGGATGACTTGAGACGGGACTTATCGAAGAGATGTGGGAATGTGAGTGTGGCAAATATTCAAAAGGAACGAAAAAATTAAGAATCATATCCGATCCAATTTTCCCTAGAAAAACTTCTGTCTACTGAATCTTTATTGGAAAAATTAAGAGATGGATCCCTTCATGACTACTGATTTGAAAAACTGCAAATCAGTTTCGCGGCCTTCTCACAAAAAGAGCAGGATCATACCTCGAGCTATCAGAAGCACTCAGCAATGCTTATACTCTGCCCAGAAATATCAACACTTAAGATGACAACCGTTGCTTTCTATACTTTTTTGTTGCAGCTAATCACAACGCGAACGAGCCGGCCCTCTAACCCACATCTAGACATAGAAAAACAAAGTTTCAACCTGCGATCTCGACAACGAAGGAACTGTGAGAATTAATGGGGAATCTGAAAAGCCAATGGGTCTGATGGATATGAACAGATTTTGAAGGCTGAACAGTTGTCAAATCAATGTATTTCTTTAAGCAAATTCTACCTACCTTTTAAGATTCTGTTTACCTTCTCATTAGTTTTTTTTTCATTAAATCAAAGCCTTTTTTTATTTCACATAAAACTAGTAATGAAGTTTAATTTTTTGTTCAAATTGAACAATGGCAAATTGTTTTACTTGAGAGCTTCGAGCAGATTCGCCACTAATTTGGTTCTGGACATGTTGCTGCTGAAAGCTGGGTAAGAGTATTAACAAGTGTTAATAAGTGAACTTCAGGAACTGGTCCAGTACGTGCGGCACAAAGTGCACCGATCCCAATCTGAGCTTTGCCACAAATACTTCAACACATGCGCTTTATTCGATGCTCTGAGAATACATCAAAAACAAGGCCCAAGTTCTAAAACAAACAGCTTGTTGATACGTACCCAGATTCTACTTTGATTTGGAAACACTGCTCTTACCAGTATACGGACCGCAACCTGATCCCCAAAAGTCTAGCTCGCAAACAATTGAATCCATCAACCATGCGGCTACGCCTTTGCAGTAACCGAACTTGGGAAAAAAGAACTGGTAAAGTTTGAGCCTAAAAGAGGACTGAGTGTGATGGAAATGATAATAAGCTCCCTTGAATCGTTACCGAGACAAATTTACGTGGAAAAAAGGAAATATTACATTTTAATCGGTATAATGTTAACTGAAATTGATATGAATAAACTTGGATGTACTCTCCCCCATCTGGCAAATGTTTGTCTGCACAAAACAACCAAAAAAATTCTATCCATTTTGCGAAACTGACAGAGATTTGTGATAGACAATTGGAGAGGATATGACGGGTGGACCATCAATTGTGTTTACGCAAAAAGCTCTTGTGGACGAAACCTTTATCAAGGATTCATTAAATATCTGCAAATCAATCGTTGTAACTGATGCGAGCCAGCTCTATCCCTATTTAATGAGTCAAGATATGCCAAACAGATTGTACACAAGATGGGAGTTTGATTCCGATATGCGAAAATTCAAGGCTAGACATAATCAATCTTGCAATTTTCAGAAGATGGTCATGTCTTTCTACCAAGAAACAAGACCAGAATACAGACTTGAGAGTTTCCACATATTTTGAAATAAAAAGAACGAAACAGTGTCTGAATAGGATGCTATTACCCTTTTTGTCCCTGTCAGGAGACTCTTCCCTCATTGAGCGATGAAGATAATGAGAGAGGAAACAAAAGGAGAGAGATGGATGACTTGAGAAGGGACATATCGAAGATATATGGGAATGTGAGTGGTGGCAAAACTTCAAAACGAACGATAAAGCTAAGAATTATATCCGATCCAACATTCCCTACAAAAGACTTCTCTCTACTGAATTTTTAATGGGAAAATAAGAGATGGATCCCTTGATAGCTATATTCAGTGCGACTTAGTTGTTCCCGATGAACTTAAAGCAAAATTCGCTAATTTTCAAAAACAATGAAGTTGGAAGAAAAGATATTGCGGAATTTATGCAAAATTATACCATTGAAAATGATCTTCTTAAGCATCCCACGCGAATGCTAATATCTAGTTTCAAACTAGAAAATGGTTCCCTCAATACTTCTCTCTTCAATTTGTATATGGAACTTGACATAGAGTTTACAAAAATTTACCGCTTTGTACAGTATCTCCCTCAAAAATGCTTCAATAAATTTGTTCAGTCAGTTATTGATGCTAGAAGGGAAGGAGATGAGAACCCTTTATGCGGTGTTGTTGCAGAGACTATGAAACTCTTAGGTAATTCATCCTACGGTTACCAGATAATGGATAGATCGAGACATACGATCACAATGTATACGAAAGATGAGAAAACAAACAAAACAATTAATGAACCACTCTTCAACCGATTGGACCATGTTCAGAAGAAATTGTACGAGATTGAGTAACTAAAGTCAAAAATTGCGCACAAAGAACCCATGATAGTCGGATTTTTCCTTCTGCAGTATGCTTGAGCTTCACTACAATTTTTTGATAAAATTTGTTAAAACAATAAGTTTGAGGAGTTAAAATGGACATGGATTTGCTGTGTTTAGCTCTTGCTGAGGAAAATTTGAATAACTGTGTTTGTCCGGAGAAAAAAGTGACTGGGAAAATTTGAGAGAATTTGATTGAAGAACTTCATTTAGCGCAGATTCAAAAACAAACATTTTTTTTCCACAAATATATTGTAGCGTACGCGAGAAACAACCTAAACGAGAGCCTTGAAAAGTTAAAGAAGATGCTAAGAGTTCGGAGATGCTATGCTTTTGTAGCAAGACTTATTGTTGCTATGACAACGAATGAGACAAGGTGAAAGTTAGCAGCAAAAGGTTGAAAAAAAGAATTCTAGAGGAGTCCGGCGATGGCCCTATTGAAAAAACAGGAAAGTACTCGATGAAGCAATCAATTTGACTTTAACAAACAGAGATTTTACAACCATTAATCCTATGGTTGCTACATACGAGCAAACAAAGAAATGACTTGAGCTTTATAACCTTTGAACTTGAAATAACCACACAAACTTGAACTTGAAATAACCACACAAAACCTTTGAGCTTGTAAAAAACTGATAGTGTAATAGCATTCAATTCAGTATTGATTAACTAACTATAAACTTGTGGTAAAATTATTATACGAAGCAAGGATTTATTAAATTTATCTTATGAATTTAAATTTTTTTTTAAAAACACGATTTTTTGTTGGATTTTCGTTGGGTTTCAGTATAGCTTCAGTTACTTTTCTCATATCTTCAAACATATAAATCAATAATCAAATATCTAAATCGTAGGAGTTAGCTAAGTTAGCTTTGCAATTATTGTCGAAGTCGAGCTCCAAAAACATCGGGCGTGGAGAATATTTTCTGAAATTTACTATCTTACTATCTGAAACTAGAAATCTGTAACCTCAAAACATGGGAAATCTATGGCCTATAATAGAACATAGGGTGCTGACAGGGTGCTCTATAACCTATGTTAAATAATGGGGTCAGGAACCATCCCCCCATTTCTGATCACTCTTCTACTTCTTGTATCTGCAACTATCAAGATAACAAATTTGCAAAAACTTTCGTTTTCTAAGATACCATCTCAATTTTTAACTGTATATTTTCAATCGTATAGATTTGAGCTTCAATTTGCGAACACTTTTATCTTGTTTTTCAGATTTTTATTATACCCATTTAAGCAGACCAAGAAGTGGACTGGAAATCATCAAAAAAACTGTTTCCCAATTAAAATTTGTCAAAAAAAATTTGTGTTCAGTCTGAATATTTCTGAATTTTGAATTTTGTAGTTTAGTGCTGAAATGTTAATTGAAGATCTAAACCAGTCAAAAAAAATAAGCCAAATTTTGAAAAAAAAGATCGCTACCCCTCAAAGTTAACAGAAAAAGTTTGAGGATGTAAATGAATCACTTTTTCTATATACAAAACCCTTGCACTTGAACGTGATGAGATCTATAGTGCTTAAAGCTGAATAAAAACCTGTTTTTGGAAAGAAAAGTACTTATTGTCAAGTTAGCGGCAAAGTATAACTGTTCCATAACTATACGAAGTACAACTCTACGTTTATGGCTTCTACTTGTCTTTAATCGCAAAACTTTTAGTTTTTAGTCCAGATCAATTCTCGTTTAACTTCTTCGAAACGAGTTTTACTTCAATCTTGAAACTTTCATGAATTACTCAGGTAACTTCAACAAACAATGCAGAACTCTACTTCTATCGCGACACCTGTTCCTTGCCATCAGTGCGGAAAATTTTGAGCTCTAAAAGGATTTTGAGAAGACATGATCAAAAAGTTCACAAGATCATTCATTCACCTCCTCCTTAAACTGTTTGCAACGAATGTCTGGAACCCTTTCAGAGTTAGTCGTAAGCCTGAGAGCACGTTGAGCTGGCATATGACTGACTTCCAGTAGTCATTGTGTCTATTACCATAAAATCTTTCGCACTGGATCTGATTTATCTGCTGAACAAGCACGCATTACCCGTTTGGAACAACTTCTTCCGCTGACTCAACGAAAAATACGCTCAGAGGGAAATTGCGCCGATCCGAACTCAAAGTTGATTTGATTTCGTCTGAAAGGAGGAAGTAGATGCTCTCATACTGGAAAGGGTCAAAGGGCGCTCGAAAAAAGAGCAATTCCGTGTATAAATGGGGATCATCAAAATACTCACTGTGCAAGACGGGGGCACTGGAAACTATCAAAGGATCATGCTATTTCTAAACGCCAAGCCATTGAAAGACTACTTCGAGGGAACAGCAGGGGATCAAAACTTTGAAGTGATTGAACAAATGGTCAAAAATATCGTTTTGTTTTCTTCTCAAGGTAGCGGATGGTTTATCATTCGATTTGAAAAACTGCAGATCAGTTTCGCGGCCTTCTCACAATAAGATCACGATCATACCTCGAGCTATCTGAAGCACTCAGCGCTGCTTATACTCTGCCCAGAAATATCAGCACTAAAGATGACAACCGATGCTTTCCATACTTCTTTGTTGCAGCTAATCACAACGCGAACGAGCCGGCCCTCTAACCCACATCTAGACATAGAAAAATAAAGTTTCAACCTGCAATCTCGACAGTGAAGGAACTGGGAAAATTGATAGGGAATACGAAATGCCAATGGGTTGATGGATATGACCAGATTTAAAAGGCTGACAAGTTGTCAAAACAGCGTCTTTTTTTAAGCAAATTCTACTTACCTTTAATGAATCTGTTTACCTTCTCACTAGTTTTTTTTCATTTGTTCAAAGCCCTTTTTTCACTTAAAAATTTTTTCACTTTTTTTCACTTTTTTCACTTTTTTTCCTTTTTTCACTTAGTTATAAAGCTTAATTTTCTGATCAAGTTGAACGATGTCAAATTGTTTCCCTTAAGAGCGTCGAGTTTTATCCCTTAAGTGTTGATAAGTGAACTTCGGAAACTGGTCCAGTACGTGCGGCACAAAAGTGAACCGATCCCAATCTGAGCTTTGCCACAAATGTTTCAACACATGCGCTTTATTCGAAGCTCTGAGAATACATCAAAAACAATGCCGAAGTTCTAAAACAAATAGCTCGTTGATACGTACCCAGATTAACCTACTTTGATTTGGAAACACTGCTCTTACCAGTATATGGACCGCAACTTGATCCCCAAAAGTCTAGCTCGCAAACAATTGAATCCATCAACCGTGCGGCTACGCTTTTGCAGTAACCGAACTTGGGAAAAAAGAACTGGTAAAGTTTGAGGTTAAAAGAGGATGAGTGTGATGGAAGTGCTAATAAGCTCCCTTGTACAAATTTACGTGGAAAAAGTAAATTTTCCTTTTTAACCAGAATAACTTGCAAGGAACGGGAATATGCTATGAGTTAATGAAAAGATGCTATGGTTTCATTGTATAAAAACGTACAAGAACAAAAACGGAAACGAAAAAAAATTCTTTAAAAATCTGAGATATATTGATTCGTATAGCTTCATGCTAGCGCCGCTGGTAAATCTAGTCGATAGTTAACCCAACAAAAAGTATTTTCTGCAGAAGAACCAATTTTGAAAACAATAGTGATAGTTGGTGCGACCATCTTAGACCTCACCAAGCATTTCATGTTCCCATTTCACTATCAAAAAAATGAAACCGAATCTAAACTTGGAACAACTTTACTCCAACAGGGATAGTTTTGTTTGGAAAAACAACAAATTATATTCCAGTGGTAGCTCATAATTTGTCAAGTTATGACTTACACTTTATAATCAAAGCGCTGACAAAAAACTGTTCGGAAAACTCTAATTTTTGTAATAACCGCATCTGATGAAAAACACCTAACCTTGACAATCTCATTATATACAAACGTACACGGACAAAAACGGAAAAATCAAAAAAATTATAACAACCTGAGATACCTCAATTGGTATAGATTAATGCTAGCGCCATTGGCAAATCTTGTCAACCGTTAAGCAAAAAAAAATTTCAGCTGGATAACTATTTTGAAAAGTTCCGGCCACTCCCCTGAAAACGACAGTATGTAGAAAGGGAATTCCCCTACTCATACTTAAACTCTTTTGAAAAGTTCCGATAAAATCGACATACCCGCGAACAATGTGGAAAAATAGTCTAACAGTAGCGGATGTGAGTGTTACAAGAAGCGAGTACAATCATGCCCTAAAAATTTTCACTGAATTGTACTTAACTACAGAGGTGATTGTTACTTCAGCATTCGGTAAGACAATGTAGACTAAGTTACGAAGAAAGTAGCTGGATATTATAAAGATTGAAAAAGAACTTCTACTTCTTCAAAACTTAGCTCTGAGCACGATGAAGAGCTTTCAAACGATTAACGATCAATAAACCATAATCAGCTGTCAATTAACAAAATTATTATGGGACAAACCTATGATAGTTAGTGCGACCATCAAAGACCTCGCCAAGCGTTTCATGTTTCCATTTCAACACCAAAACTGAAACTGAATCTAAGTTTGGAACTACTGTACTCCGACAGGGATAGTTTTGTTTGGAAAAACAACAAATTATATTCCAGTGGTAGCTCATAATTTGTCAAGTTATGACTTAAACTTTATAATCAAAGCGCTGACAAAAAACTGTTCGGAAAACGCTAACTTTTGTAATAACCGCATCTGATGAAAAATACCTAACCTTGACAATCTCAGTATATACAAACGTACACGGACAAAAGGGAAAAATCAAAAAAAAATTTTAACAACCTGAGATACCTCAATTGGTATAGATTAATGCTTGCGCCATTGGCAAATCTTGTCAACCGTTAACCATAAAAAAAACATTTCAGCTGGATAACTATTTTGAAAAGTTTCGGCCACTCCCCTGAAAACGACAGTATGTAGAAAGGGAATTCCCCTACTCATACTTATACTCTTTTGAAAAGTTCCGATAAAATCAACATCCCCGCGAACAATCTGGAAAAACAGTCTAACAGTAGCGGATGTGAGTGTTACAAGAAGCGAGTACAATCATGCCCTAAAAGTTTTCACTGAATTGTACTTAACTACAGAGGTGATTGTTACTTCGGCATTCGGTAAGACAATGTAGTCTAAGTTACGAAGAAAGTAGCTGGATATTGTAAAGATTGAAAAAAAACTTCTACTTCTTCAAAAATTAGCTCTGAGCACGATGAAGAGCTTTCAAACGATTAACGATCAATAAACCACAATCAGCTGTCAATTAACAAAATTATTATTGGACAAATATATGATAGTTATTGCGACCATCAAAGACCTCGCCAAGCGTTTCATGTTTCCATTTCATCGCCAAAAATGAAACTGAATCTAAGTTTGGAACTACTGTACTCCGACAGGGATAGTTTTGTTTGGAAAAAACAACAAATTATATTCCAGTGGTAGCTCTTAATTTGTCAAGTTATGACTTACACTTTATAATCAGAGCGCTTACAAAAAAATGTTCGGAAAATTCTAATTTTTGTAATAACCACATCTGATGAAAAATACCTAACCTTGACAATCTCAGTATATACAAACGTACACGGACAAAAACGGAAAAATCAAAAAAATTTATAACAACCTGAGATACCTCAATTGGTATAGATTAATGCTAGCGCCATTGGCAAATCTTGTCAACCGTTAACCAAAACAAAATTTCAGCTGGATAACTATTTTGAAAAGTTTCGGCCACTCCCCTGAAAACGACAGTATGTAGAAAGGGAACTCCCCTACTCATACTTAAACTCTTTTGAAAAGTTCCGATAAAATCGACATACCCGCGAACAATGTGGAAAAATAGTCTAACAGTAGCGGATGTGAGTGTTACAAGAAGCGAGTACAATCATGCCCTAAAAATTTTCACTGAATTTTACTTAACTACAGAGGTGATTGTTACTTCAGCCTTCGGTAAGAGAATGTAGTCTAAGTTACGAAGAAAGTAGCTGGATATTATAAAGATTGAAAAAGAACTTCTACTTCTTCAGAACTTAGCTCTGAGCACGATGAAGAGCTTTCAAACGATTAACGATCAATAAACCATAATCAGCTGTCAATTAACAAAATTATTATGGGACAAACCTATGATAGTTAGCGCGACCATCAAAGACTTCGCCAAGCGTTTCATGTTTCCATTTCATCACCAAAACTGAAACTGAATCTAAGTTTGGAACTACTGTACTCGGACAGGGATAGTTTTGTTTGGAAAAACAACAAATTATACTCCAGTGGTAGCTCATAATTTGTCAAGTTATGACTTACACTTTATAATCAAAGCGCTGACAAAAAACTGTTCGGAAAACTCTAATTTTTGTAATAACCGCATCTGATGAAAAATACCTAACCTTGACAATCTCAGTATATACAAACGTACACTGACAAAACGGAAAAATCAAAAAAATTTATAACAACCTGAGATACCTCAATTGGTATAGATTAATGCTAGCGCCATTGGCAAACCTTGTCAACCGTTAACCATAAAAAAAAATTTCAGCTGGATAACTATTTTGAAAAGTTTCGGCCACTCCCCTGAAAACGACAGTATGTAGAAAGGGAATTCTCCTGCTCAAAGTTGAACTCTTTTAAAAAATTCCGACAAAATCGACATCCCCGCGAACAATGTGGAAAAACAGTCTAACAGTAGCGGATGTGAGTGTTACAAGAAGCGAGTATAATCATGCCCTAAAAGTTTTCACTGATTTGTACTTAACTACAGAGGTGATTGTTACTTCAGCCTTCGGTAAGAGAATGTAGTCTAAGTTACGAAGAAAGTAGCTGGATATTATAAAGATTGAAAAAGAACTTCTACTTCTTCAGAACTTAGCTCTGAGCACGATGAAGAGCTTTCAAACGATTAACGATCAATAAACCATAATCAGCTGTCAATTAACAAAATTATTATGGGACAAACCTATGATAGTTAGCGCGACCATCAAAGACTTCGCCAAGCGTTTCATGTTTCCATTTCATCACCAAAACTGAAACTGAATCTAAGTTTGGAACTACTGTACTCGGACAGGGATAGTTTTGTTTGGAAAAACAACAAATTATACTCCAGTGGTAGCTCATAATTTGTCAAGTTATGACTTACACTTTATAATCAAAGCGCTGACAAAAAACTGTTCGGAAAACTCTAATTTTTGTAATAACCGCATCTGATGAAAAATACCTAACCTTGACAATCTCAGTATATACAAACGTACACGGACAAAACGGAAAAATCAAAAAAATTTATAACAACCTGAGATACCTCAATTGGTATAGATTAATGCTAGCGCCATTGGCAAACCTTGTCAACCGTTAACCATAAAAAAAAATTTCAGCTGGATAACTATTTTGAAAAGTTTCGGCCACTCCCCTGAAAACGACAGTATGTAGAAAGGGAATTCTCCTGCTCAAAGTTGAACTCTTTTAAAAAATTCCGACAAAATCGACATCCCCGCGAACAATGTGTAAAAACAGTCTAACAGTAGCGGATGTGAGTGTTACAAGAAGCGAGTATAATCATGCCCTAAAAGTTTTCACTGATTTGTACTTAACTACAGAGGTGATTGTTACTACGGCATTCGGTAAGACAATGTAGTCTAAGTTTCGAAGAAAGTAGCTGGATATTGTAAAGATTGAAAAAGAACTTCTACTTCTTCAGAACTTAGCTCTGAGCACGATGAAGAGCTTTCAAACGATTAACGATCAATAAACCATAATCAGCTGTCAATTAACAAAATTATTATGGGACAAACCTATGATAGTTAGCGCGACCATCAAAGACTTCGCCAAGCGTTTCATGTTTCCATTTCATCACCAAAACTGAAACTGAATCTAAGTTTGGAACTACTGTACTCGGACAGGGATAGTTTTGTTTGGAAAAACAACAAATTATACTCCAGTGGTAGCTCATAATTTGTCAAGTTATGACTTACACTTTATAATCAAAGCGCTGACAAAAAACTGTTCGGAAAACTCTAATTTTTGTAATAACCGCATCTGATGAAAAATACCTAACCTTGACAATCTCAGTATATACAAACGTACACGGACAAAACGGAAAAATCAAAAAAATTTATAACAACCTGAGATACCTCAGTTGGTATAGATTAATGCTAGCGCCATTGGCAAACCTTGTCAACCGTTAACCATAAAAAAAAATTTCAGCTGGATAACTATTTTGAAAAGTTTCGGCCACTCCCCTGAAAACGACAGTATGTAGAAAGGGAATTCTCCTGCTCAAAGTTGAACTCTTTTAAAAAATTCCGACAAAATCGACATCCCCGCGAACAATGTGGAAAAACAGTCTAACAGTAGCGGATGTGAGTGTTACAAGAAGCGAGTATAATCATGCGCTAAAAGTTTTCACTGATTTGTACTTAACTACAGAGGTGATTGTTACTACGGCATTCGGTAAGACAATGTAGTCTAAGTTTCGAAGAAAGTAGCTGGATATTGTAAAGATTGAAAAAGAACTTCTACTTCTTCAAAACTTAGCTCTGAGCACAATGAAGAGCTTTCAAACGATTAACGATCAATAAACCACAATCAGCTGTCAATTAACAAAATTATTATGGGACAAACCTATGATAGTTGGTGCGACCATCAAAGACCTCGCCAAGCGTTTCATGTTTCCATTTCATCGCCAAAAATGAAACTGAATCTAAGTTTGGAACTACTGTACTCCCACAGGAATAATTTTGTTTATGCAATAAAACTGACAACGTTTACCGAGAGTAAAGTAAAGCTTACTTTGACTTTTCACATTATGATGAGGATCATTTGCCGTTCGACGATACAAACAAGAAAGGTGCGTTGAAGTTTAAAGACAAGACTGGTGGGAAGCCGATCAGAGAGTTCATCGCCCTGAAACCCATTCTGTATTCAGTCGTCCGTAATGGTAAGTAAAAATCTCATCCTAAGCCATTCTTCCACCCCCATTCCTCCTTCTTTACAGACAAAGTTACCAGCACAACCACCACCAACCCCCCTTAATTTAGCTGGTTTAGGCATCATTATAGAATGTTGCCTAAACGTTGATTTATCTGAAATCAAATTTCTTTTTTTTTCTTTTTTTTATCAGAAATCAGAGTCTTCTGCTCTTTGGTAAAAAGAATTAAACTTTGTTCGGTATAAATTGAGTTGCTGAAGTGAATTGTATTTATCCCCTGCCTTGTAGAAAAGAATATAAAAAAATTTCTGTTCAGAGGGCACTCATAAATTGGGTGCCAGAGGGATAAAACGGAGTGCGCAGCCTGAATTGTTGCACCAAACTTTCAGGGATACAATACTCACTGGGGAAACAATGAGAGTGTACAACTGTTTATTAGTTTCGAAAGGTCACATTATTATGAAAGCGAAACAAACAATTTTGCTTTATCACCATTCGACTCAAAACGTTTTTTCATTTTCGACGGGATTTCGACAGCTTCCTTTGGCCAAAATGCCGCCAAAGGAAATGCATTTCTAGAAGACATTTACATGGACACCGAGTGCCCAACTAATAGATTGAAGTCGATAACATTCGCCCCTATTTCAACCTCCGGATTGGGGACTTTAACAGCGGCCCTACTCAGAAACAGAGCTGCGAGAAGAAGAAGCTTCTAGTAGCCGAGTCCGTTAAAGTCCCCCTACAAAAAATTTATTTATCTTATTGGAACGTTCGGACAAAAGACCATCTAAAAAACAGCGCAAAGGAAACCAAAACAACAAATAAAAAACTTTGGATCATTTATGTTGCTTTATGTCGAAAGTTTTACTGCGCTTCTTTTTAAACTTTTTACAATTCGACTGGAACTTGTTTTGAACATTTTTTACCAGTTTACCGGTAATAAAATATTCGTTTTGGCGTCAATCACTGTTTTAGATAAAGAGCTTCAGGAAAATAAACTAGTTGTTTCAAACCAAGTGTTGGTTCAAACCAATGAGTGAAAACCTTCGGTTCAATTTTACTAACGAACATTTTTCAGCATGACAAATGTTTGACGAAACGAAAAAAAACCAGGAAACAATCTCCACATGAAACTGGGAAGAAAAAAAAATTCAGGAATTAGGACGATTAACTCTAAGTTTAGCAGGAACAGAGACCGCGTTAAAAGCAATTAGAAGGAACTGTTGTGTCGAGTCCATGTTGTTAAGCTCAGCTCAACAAAATCCTATGGAGGGGGTAGTTTACTTTAGGGGTGGGAACGTAAGTTCATTTACTGAACCCTAGGATAGGAGTACTTCAAAACATTAAGGATACCCTTCCTAGGATTTTTCTTTGACCCCCCCCCTTTAGGAACGACCAATCCCCTTTAGAACCCGTGTCACCATACAACTCTACTGACGTTGAATTTGACAGAATCGTAAAGGCAGAAATAACACAATCCGACCAAAAGCTATTCCGATAGTGTTTGCTGCAGACTTGCGCACTAGTCGATGTTTGGGAGAAAATCTTGTTTTTCGATGTTAGGGAGAGAGCCAAGATTCGAACCAAATACATTTTTTGATCAATTTTACTAGTCTTTGCTAGCCTAAATTTTTCTAATCTACAAGCATGTGCAATTTTGTTCAGCCTGAAACCCCAAGCTGTAAGCATAACTTAACGGTTCAAGCTGTGAACGTATCTGAATGTCAGTTCCAAACATAGAAAAACTGTTACTCACTCTCCTTTTTCGAGAATATACCCATTATGCTGCCCATTCAAAACAGCTCGAATCAAAACAATTTTTTAAAAAATTGATGTTTTTTAAGAGAAAATTTAAGTTTTTCTTTGAAACAAAGGGCAAACAATCAAAATAACCATGACAAATTTTCAAATGTCATAGAAAATGCCCATCGGAAAGAAAACTTTTTCAAGTCTACCAATTTCTGAACTCAAAGAGCACATCTAAAACCACAACCAAGTTACTGCTTGTGCGATTTCAAAAAGACCCAGGGATGCCAAAAAATTTGTCACCCGATCACTACCGAACCGAACAGGATTTTGAATGACTTTTTCAAAAGAATTTTCCGAATGACTGAAAGCGTAAAAAATACATAGATGGCAGTTCATTTAGCACAAAAATGCAGTACTAGTAGGAAATTGAATAGCATCTAATGGAAGAGGGAAGTGCCATGAGACAAAAACGAACTGCCCGAAATAACTCCATTCGACGAGAAAAAAAAATTCCGACGGTGTTTTCAGCAGACTTGCAAGGAAGACGACATTATTGAGAGATTCTTGTTTTTTAATGTTAGATAGAGAGCCAAGACTCAAAACAACACAAGTTTTTTGGTCAATTTCACAATTTTTGCAGAAATTCTTCTTTTTAACATGCCTGTGAGATTTTCTCCAGCTTAAAACCCCAAGCTGTGAACTTTATTGAATGTTCCAAGCTGTAAATTAATGCTAATGTCAGTTTCAAACATACCAAAACCTTACTCAATGCCATATTTCTAGATTATAGCTATAATGCTAATAGATGTTTGTGCTGATGGAGAATCAATAGATGTTGGGGCTGAAGTGGGAGGGGGTGTGCATGGGAGACCCCATATGTTTAGACATTTTCCGGTCTTCCATGCTAAGTATAATCATTGGGTACAGAGTCTACATTGTATTCGGACTGTATATTTTTAGGAAACATTAGGAAAAAAATTGGTATGATTTCATTGTAATGGTAAGAGAATGTTAAGAAAAATGATTTTTATTTTTGTTTTGTGAAGAAACTTTTAATTTTTTTCGCAAAAATCTCGGCTCGCGTTATCTAATTGGTAAGTATCATTGGTTAATTGCGTGTAGGTTGTGGTATGAAGATAATTTAGCAGGTGTTTTGGTCATGCATACGGAATGCTAGGGATTTTCAAATTTTTCCGAAATTTTTTGAGAACTTCAAAACCTGATGACATTGATATAATTCGACTTGTAAACTGTTTTATTAGATAAACTAATCAGTTAAAAAAGTTCTCTATCTAATTGAACCTCTGCTGAAACCTAACTGATCCTCAGCTGATTCTTCCGATTATTCGCAAAAATTGTCGAAAATAATAATTTGAAAACTGTTATGTACAAGTCATTCAAATTAGACTCAGTATCTGTCCAAAACTTATTTTTTCCACGCTCTAAATCTATTACACTCTCTTCGGCAAGACAATTTAGTCTAAGTTAGGAAGAAAGAAGCTGGGTATTGCGAAGAATCAAAAAGAATTTCTTCGAAAAACAGCTCTGAGTCATTTACGTGGACACCGAGTGCCCAACTAATAGACTGAAGCTGGTAACTTTCGCCCGCATTTCAACTTCCGGATTGGGTTTTTTCAGCGGCCCTACTAAGAAACAGAGCTGCGAGAAGAAGAAGCTCCTAATAGCCGAGTCCGTGAACGCACCCCTACAAAAAACTCATTCATTTTGTCGGAACATTCGGAAGAAAGACCATCTTAAAAACAGCGCAACGGAAACCAAACCAACAAACATTAAACTTTGGAATATTTGTTTCGAGATGTTTTACTGCTCTTCCTTTTTAACTTTTTACAAATCGACTGGAACTTTCTTGAATTTTTGTTGCCAGTTTACCGGTAATAATGTATTCGTATTGGGCTCAATCACAGTTCAAGATAAAGAGCTTCAGGAAAATAAACTAGTTGACTCAAACCAAGTGTTGGTTCAAACCAATGAGTGAAAACCTTTGGTTCAATTTTAATAACAAACATTCCTTAGCATGACAAATGTTTGAGGAAATGAAAAAAAAACCAGGAAAGATATCCACATAAAACTAGGAAGAAAAAGAAAATTGAGACGATTAACTCTAATTTTAGCAGGAAAAGGGACCGCGTTAAAAGTAACTAGAAGGAATAATTGTGTCGAGTCCCTGTTGTTAAGCTCAGCTTAACAAGATCCTAAGGAGGGGTATTTTACTTTAGGGGTGGGAACGTACGTTCATTTACTGAACCCTACGATAGGAGTACTTCAAAAAATTAAGGACCCCCTTCCTGGGATTTTGCTTTAAATGAGGACCCCCCCCCGCTCCCTTAGGAAGGACCTATCTCCTTTAGGACCCGTGTGAGATTCTTGTTTTTTAATGTTAGATAGAGAGCCAAGACTCAAACAACCCAAGTTTTTTGGTCAGTTTCACAATCTTTGCCGAAATTTTTCTATTCAACAAGCCCGTGAGTACACTTCCTATAAGAATACTTCCTAGGAGAAAGTTAAGGTTCAAGTTTTATTATTATTTCCATTTAATTAAGTCAGTGTGATTTCTGAGAAAGGTTCAATTTTCTGCTTATCTACCATAAACACATTTTTTATCTGAGATTTTATCACAAATAATTTTCTGAGTTCGTGAAACAGATATGTAGGAATTTTTCAATGCAAATTCATACCTAAACTCAAGCACAAATTTCTCAAAAATCACAACTGATAAAAAAACTTTCAACACATTTTTCCTGTAAGCTTCAAATATCTTTTTTTTGTTTCTGCTCTATCTACTATCTCCTAATTTGAGTGTCTTCTAATCCATTTTGAACGACATTTTACCTAAAATATGCACTTTTGATGAAAAACTGTATCAGTTTAACTTAAACTCACTTATCCAAAGTAGAAAATGACATCTAAAAATGTCTTTTCACTAACATCCCTTTTAACCAGATAAATTTATATTTTTGTGTTTACCTTTGGATTTTAATTTTAAAGTAATCATTAGTTCAGAGCTATAAACATAACTGGAACTGTTCAAAGTCTTGCAAAATACCTAAATTTTTCTTATACTCGTCAATTATTGAATGTATTTTTTTAAATCGTTGGAGAACAATTTTTAAAATTTTTATTCTCAATAGGCTTTAATAATCTGCTTAAAAAGACAGTACTCCATGAACGCATTCAAAAACAATAACAAGGGAACATATAAAGTGATAGCTGGGCAAAAATAATCAATCATTCGATCTTTTATAATTTTGTAAATCTTTTATAAAAAATGTGAAAAAAGTAAGAATATACATTTTTTATCACTAAGAAAACCACACAAAATAATTTTTTTCTTCTTCTAGAGTAAATCAAGGATTTAAAAAAAAATTTTTTTACTCGACAGGTTCCAAGAAAAGATTATATATCATCCCAACTTTTGTCTAGAAACTGCTGAGTTCTGATTGGTTGATAGTTTTTCTGGAAAATTTTAGAATAACCGTGATGAAAAGAGTTTCGAGGGGGCGTCACTTCTATAAACAAAATGACATCAATACCATAAAACTATGAATGCGTAGGCGATGATGTCATTGCTAGTACAAATTTGCTTAATTCAATAATGGAGTAAACCATTATTCTTGTTTACCAATCAGAAACAGTCAATAGATTATTACTTCACATTTTACTCTTCGTTAGTTTGCGAAAAGAAAAAAATAGGTTTTTTCACAATTCAATTGGTACTTTAAGTTTTTGAGTTTAAAGTCCCAGTTTTACTTTCTACATTCGTTAGAAAATGCCTGCTTTTAAACGAAACGAGAAAGACAAATGCGAGGATTGTGGAATTAAGTAGGCTGGCCAGCATGCAGCTCGATATCAAAAAAGATGTGGAAAGCAAAAGGAACTTATGGTACCAAACTGTCATTTTTATACGAAGGTCAAAGAGGACATGGACTATCATGCTGCCGAGAAGCATGCTCAATCAAGTTCTAAGCAGTCGACGATTTGTCCCTCTTGAGTACAAGAGTTCCCAAGTTACTACTTTGTGCAGCATTGTCGGTGAACGGATTCCTGTGCTAAGCAACGGAAACCTAGTGATACTGTGGCTGAACTGAACAAGATTGTGGTGGAAGAAGGGGATGATATTGAAAAATTGAAGAAAGAACATAATGCCTGTCAACATTTTCTGGAGGATACGGAGATGGAAAACGGCAGAAAAAATGTATTTAAGTTCCAAGTGATCAAGTTGAGTATTAAATAATCCACGAGAAGCTTGAAGTAGTCTTCAACAAGCTCAATTATGCCGCTAAAATCAATCTTGCTCTTGGTTTTAATCTTCGAATAATTGAGTTTGGGGGAATATCGATATTTCTAAATACATGAAAACAATACTTTGTTTAAAAATTCCATTTGCTGTGTACTAAAACAGACTTGATGAAAATTCAAGAGAAAGTAGAAAAAATTTTGTGGGGCACTGTACCCAGGTCCGTCAAAACAGAAGTGGGAGTTTCAAGTTGATTACTAACGTTACAATTTTTGCTGATTTGCTCTGACCTGAGCCTTTACTATGACATACACAAGTCAATTGTCTTTTATACAACCAAGACAAGGAAATATGCAAAAATAAGTTTTTTTAGCGCATTAGACATGTATATGAGCGGAAAAAACAATCTCGACTCTCACTTTTCTAATTACTTCACAAAATTTTTATCAAAACCTGGTCATGATCCTAAAATTTTTATGGATTTTCCATTGATGACTTACCTGTTGTCGAGGAATTTGTGCAAAGAATCTTTTTTATATAATTTCGATATCCATGAAGGAGCATATATAGAAGAATTAGCTCAACGAAATATTGGAAGATTTCATAACACAGTCAAATTTTTGAGATCTAACAATTATATCTTTCATAGAAATGGTATCGACAATTTCTTCAATTTTTTTTTTCGTTGCTCTAGCTGTGACAATTTTTTGCACAAACCAGATCATTTCAACAAACATCTCTTGAGATGTAAGATTCAAGTGAAGAATATTTAGCCAACAAACGTGTGTGAGCTTCGCGAAACCTTGTTGAAAACCTAAAAGAATTCAATTGTCAAGTTTTCAAAGAAAACAAATTTTTTAATTATGTAGCATTTTCCGGTTTTGAGTCGAGTTGCATTCCTACAGAGTAACTTAAAGAAACACACCTTAAAAATTGGATGGGCATAATGTTCTAATTTCAGTCTTTGTATCAGCCAATCTGATTAACAAACTCATGTTTTTTGTACAAAAGGATGCATAGAACATGATTATTGTGTTTGTGAGCAACTTCGAACTGTTGGCTTGGCAAATTAAGCGTGAGATGAGAACAAATTTCAAGATTTTGAAATAGCTGTCAATGAACGAATAAAAAAGGATCTTTGATCAGCTGAAGAAAGGAGGTAAAAAAACCATTGAAATGGCAAATTTGAGTGCAAGGACGAATGCATTGAAGGTTCGGAAGAAGCAGATATGTCAACAAAATTTTAGCGAGTATAAAAAAAATCAACTCTTTGATTTGAAACAACATGTTTATGCTACGTAAATACTTCACTTGTTTTTAGACTTAACAGCGGTAGATATTATATGAATTAAATCAAGTCCTTCTTAATCGCTTATTTGATTCGCGATAAAGAACAAGAAACATCAGTAATCAAAAACGATATTATTTCTTTCAAATTGGAGATTTACAATTGCTTCAGAGATTGAAATTTCTTGGTGGCGCAACAACTCCAGCTACAGCTAGACCTAATCGACTTCAAAACGTTAAGAAAATGGTCAAGTTTTTCTACCACGAAAACAGAATATAATGCAAAATTGAGAGCTTTTTTCTATTCCGGAAAACAGAAGGAAATCGACAGTTTTAATCTGGAAAGTTTTTGTGAATATCGTAAAACAGTATTCGAAGCAATGGGATGTTACTAAAACTTCTGTTACTTATCACAAATCTCGACCCTTCTGAACAGATCAGGTTATTAAGCGAGGTAATAAGAAGAGAGAGATGGATGACATGAGACGCGACTACATAAAAAACAAAAGAAACAAAGTTCTAGAAAAGTGGGAGTGAGAGCGGTGGGAAATTTCTAAAAACGAAAACAAGATCGAAAATCAAGTCAGAACCCACTTTCCTTAGAAAAATTTTTTTCACAGACTCCTTTTAACAAAAATTTAAGGAGTGCAATATAGTTGTTCCAGATGAACAAAAATGAAAAATTGCCAACTTTCCTCCAATTTTTAAAAACCGCTATAGGAGACCATATAGAAAACTATGGAATCGAGTACGAAATGTAAAACCATCTTCAGACCATGCTGATATCTGGCTTCAAGCTAGAAAATGGAACAGTTATAACTCATGCGTTCAACTTTTATTTGAAACTTGGTGTGCAGTGCATGAAAACTTACCGTGGTTTGCTGTGCACGAAAGCCAGGCATACAATCATAAAGTATCTCAATGATGGAAAAAATCATAAGGCAACCAGTGAACCACTGTTCAAAAGACTGTATACAGTTGAGAAAGATTTGTATGGCGTTGATGAAATCAACCACTGAACACAGAGAAGCCATTTTTGTTGGATTTTTCATACTGTAGTATGCAAAAATGAGAATGTTTGAGTTCTAGTATAACTTCTCTGACAAGTTCTATGATGTGAATTAAACTGAAGAGTTGGAAATGGATACACAATTGCTTAATTGAGCTCCTGTTGAAGCAACATTATACGACTGTAATCCGCCAGATAGGGAAAAATAGGAAGAAATGAGTGAAAATGACTGCAGAGACTCTTTCAAGGCCGATGCCAAGTCTAATTTCTTCCCTCGAACGCGTTGCAGAACCCATAAAAAGCATTATCAACGGGAGCCGATAATTTTCAAAGAAGAATTTAGATGTATATAAGTGCTATGTTTGCGGAGCAATTTTTATTGCTGATGTGACAACAAGTCTCAGAAATTCGAAATCAGCAGCAAATGATTAAACAAACGAGTTCTAGAAGATTCTGGAGACAGACCTATGGCAAAGTAAAGGAGAGTATTAGATGGTGCAGTCAAACTGTCATCAACAAATACAGGGTTCAGAACTGTAATTACAAATGCGCAGATAAAGAAAGCACTTAGTTATATTTATCCAAAAAGATAAGTTCAAAATGATGGAATTCATTCAAAACTTTTAATTGATAAAAACTAATGCAATGTAATAAAGTTATAAGAAGTGTTGTCATGTATCAAACCTATTTAGGATACAATATTTTGCTGGTTTCATTTTTTTATTATAAAGCTGCGGTAAACTTGAAACACATTTGTTTATTCTCGTTGTAATTCAATTTTTTTTTTCAATTTGCAGCAGGTTTTTTAAGTTCGAGCATAAAATTATCTTTCAATAAAAAACCTCAATTTTTGAGCTTAAACTTATACCATTGACTCACCATGAACCAAAAAATAGAACATTCTACCTCCATTCCACAATCTAATATTTAGCAATTAGATATCGCGCGCCAAAATTCTTCGAAGAAACTACAGAGTTTCACACAAAAACCGAAAACAAAAACAATTTTCCCACCATTCTCTTACCATTACACTAGACTCTAACTAATTCTATTCCCTATCTTGAATCATTGTAGATTCTATATCCAATGCTATTAGGAAGAATGGGAATCGGAAAACTATTTTTGATTCTTGATACATACAGTCAACCCCCTCCCCCCCCCCCCCCCCACTTCAGCCACTACATCTACTACTCAGTGATCTCGAAAAAGTTTTTGTCCCAGTACTACCGAATTGAGCTGGATTTCGAATGACTTTTGGGAGTGATTGCTCCGAGTGGCCTAAAACAAAGAAAAGACATGAATAAGAGTTTATTTAGCCTAAAATTGCAGTAGTTGTCAAAAAATTAAAGGCAACTTATTAAAGAGAGACATGCACTTTCACAGAACCGAACTGTTCAAAATAACGCGATTGCGACTTTTTTTAAGCAAACTTGCAAACTGGACAATCTTAGGGAGAAAAAATTGTTTTTTGACGTTAGTGAGAGAGCCAAAACTCAAACAACACAAATTTTTTGATCATTTTTATTATTCTTTGCCGAGCCTAAAAGCTTCTTATCTTTAAGCCTGCGACAATTTCTCCTGCCTAAAACTCCGAGCTCTAAACTTAAATCAATGGTCAAAGCTGTGAATTTATCTTAATGGCAGTTCCAGTCATAGAAAACTTTACTTATTACCCTATTTCTAGAGCATATCCAGCATCTTTTTAACTCGAAAAAGCTCGAATCAAAAAGAATTATGGCGCTTAACGTTTTCGACGAAAAAAACTCATAATTTTTAATGCAAACAACGCAAAAAGTAAAAAAAATGCTGCCAATTTTTCAACATTATTAGCAAAAAGCCTATCCAAAAAGAATCATTTTCAAGTCCACCTACTTTTGAACCAAAAGAATACCATTAAAATTACAAGAAAGGTAGGACTTTATACGAACTCAAAAAGACCCAAAGATCTCAAAAACTTTTTTGCCCAATTACTGCCGAATCAAGCATGATATCAATTGGTTTCTGAGCGATTGTTCCAACTGATCTGAAAGCATAGTAACGATACGGATGAGAATTCCATTAGCAGAAAATTGGTTTTCTCATCTAGTCAAAAATTGAATTGCATCTAATTAAAAAGGGACATGCAATTTCACAGAAACGAACTGTTCGAACCAACAACATTCGACGAAAAGCGATTGCGAATGTGTTTTCAGCGAACTTTCAAACTAAACAAGGTTAGGGAGATAATTTCAGTTTTTGACGTTAGGAAGAGAACCAAAACAGAAAAAAAAAGCATTTTTTATGATCATTTTCATAATTCTTCGATGAGCCTAAGACTTTCTTTTCTACAAGCCTGTGAGATTTTGCCCACCTTAAAATCCCAAGCTGGAAATTTAATTTAATGGTTCAAGCTGTGAACTTATCTTAATGACAGTTCCAGTCATACATAAACTGTACTTATTAACCAGTTTCTAGAACACACCCAGTATCTTATTAACTAAAGAGCTCGAATCAAAAAAATTTCTGACACTAAACGTTTTTGAAGACAAAAATTCATTTATTTCAAAGAAAAAGCCAAAACTTCAAAAAAACTTTGCCAAATTTCCAACGTTGAAAACAAAACGCATCCCGAAAAAAAAACACTTTCAAATCTAACATTTTTTGAACCAACAGAATACACATAAAACTACAACCATGGCAGGACTTTGTACGAATTCAAAAAACCAAAGTTCTCAAAAAATTTTGCCCGAGTACTACCGAACCGAGCAGTATATCAATTGATTTATCGAAAGATTGTTACGAGTGGCCAGAATACATAGAAAAGGCATGGATGAGAGTTCACTTAGCATAAAAATGCAGTCCTAGTAAAAAACTGAATTGCATCCAATCGAAAGAGCGCATGGAAATTGACAGAATTGTATTGTACACTCGACGAAAAACTCAAATCGACGAAAAGAGAATCCGACAGTGTTTTCAACACACTTTCAAAAAGGACTAAGTTAGCCAGACAATCTTGTTTTTTGATGTTAGGGAGAGAGTCAAGACTCATGCAAAAAAAAACTTTCAAGTCAGTTTAATAAGCTTCTGCTCCGCCTTAAGTTTTCTATTCTACAAATCTGTGTGGTTCTCCAGCCAAAAACCCCAGAACCTGTAAATCTTACATACTGGTACAAGCTGTAAACTGATCTTAACGTCAGCTTCAAACATAAAAAACCGGGTTCAATGCACTAATACTAGAACATGCCTATTATCGCAATAAGTCAAGAGAGCCCAAAGCAAAACAATTTGAGACACTTAACGTTTTCCATGATGTACATTTCTAGTTTTTCCATGAAAAAAATGAGAAAAAAAGTCGAAAACATCTTTCTATTTTTTCAATGTTAAAAAAATAATGCCATTCTTTTTTTCCTAAAAAAAATAATAAGGAAAAAAACTATTTTCATATCTAACAATTTCTGAATTCAAAGATTGCGTCTAATTCGGAACCAAGCTAGACTTTTGTACGACCTCAAAAATAACCAATGAATTCAAATTTTTTTTGACCGATTTCTACCGAAAGGAGGAGGATAGCGAATGGTTTTTTGAGCAATTGTTCCAAGTGACCTGAAAGCATAGAAAAGATATGGATCAGAATGCCATTAGCAGAAAATTGCAGTACAAGTCAAAAATGAATTGCATTTAATCGAAAAGGGACACGCAATTTGACAAAGTTGATTGTCCGGAGTATCCCAATCCCAAAAAAAGCGATGAGGTGTTTTCAGCAGACTTGCAAACTAAACAAAATTAGGGAAAAAGGTTTTTTATTGTTAGGGCGAGAGCCAAGACTGAATTAATACGAAAATTTTGACCAATTTCACAATCCCTCCCCCAATTTAGACCCAACCTCTACTACTCAGGAATCTCGAAAAAGTTTTGTCCGAGTACTACCGAACCGAGCTGGGTTTTGAAAGAACTCTGGAGTGATTGCTACGAGTGGCCTAACAACATAGAAAAAATATGGATAAAAGTTTATTTAGCATAAAGTTGCAATACTAGTCAAAAAATTATATGCAACTTATTAAAGAGGGACATGCAATTTCACAGAAACTAATTGCTTTAAATAACACAAGTCGACAAAAAGCGATTGCGACTTTGTTTTCAGCAAACTTGCAAACTAGACATTGTTAGGGAGAGAATCTTGTTTTTGAACATTAAGGAGAGAGCCAAAACTCAAACAGTACAAATTTTTGATCAATCTCATAATTTTTTGCTGAGCCTAAAAACTTATTTTTTACAAGCGTGTGAGAGTTTTTTCAGCCTAAAAGTCTAAACTGTAAGCTTAACTTAATGGTCAAGGCTATGAGCTTATCGTAATGACTTTCCAGTCATAATTAAACTGTACTTATTACCCTAATTCTAGAACATACCCAGTATCTAATTAAATCAAAAAAGCTAGAATCAGAGACAATTCTGGCACTTAACGTTTTCGACGAGAAAAATTTTTATAATTGTCAATGCAAAAAAGCAAAAATTCAAAAAGTCTGCCAATTTTTCAACATTATTAACAAAAAGCCTACCGATAAAAAATATTTTTCAAGTCTACCAAGTTTTGCATGAAAAAAAAATACACCTGAAACTACCACCAAGTTATTATTTTGTAGGAACTCAGAAAGAACCAAAGAGCTCAAAAACGCTTTTGACCGAGTACTACCCAACCAAGCAGGATATCAATTGGTTTTTCCAGTGATTGTTACGAGTGGCATGAAAACATAGAAAAGACATGGATGAGAGTTCTTTTTGCAAAAAAATGCTGTGCTAGTCAAAAATTGAGTTGCATCTAATAAAAAAGGGACATGCAATTTCACAGTAACGAACTGTTCGGAAAAACATCAATCGACGAAAAACAGTTGCGAATGTGTTTCCAGCAAATTTTCTTTCAAACTAGACGAGGTTAGGGTAAGAAACTTAATTTTTGGCGTAAGTAAAAGAGCTAAAACTCAAACAAAACAAGTTTTTTGATCAATTTCATCATTCTTTGCTGAGCCTAAAAAATCAAGCTTGTGAGATTTTTTCCTGTCTTAAAATCCAAGCTGTAAAGTTAATTTAATGGTCAAAGCTGTTTATTTATCTTAATGACAGTTCCAGTCATAGATAAATTGTAATTACCCTATTTCTAGAACACACTAAGTATCTTATTATGTCGAAAAAAGCTTGAATCAAAAACAATTCTGGATTTAAGGTTTTCGACGATAAAAATTCATAATTTTCAAAGCAAAAAACGCAAAAACTTAAAAACAACCTGCCAATTTTTCAACATTATTAACAAAATGCCTACCCAAAAAAAATTATTATCAAGTCTATCAATTTGTGAACCAAAAGAATACAATTAAAACTACAACCAAGGTAGGACTTTGTACGAACTCAACAAGAATCAACAATCTCAAAAAAGCTTTTGCCCGAGTGCTACCGAACGAAGCAGGATATCAATTGGTTTTTCGAGTGATTGTTACGAGTGGCCCGAAAACATAGAAAAGACATGGATGAGAGCCCACTCAGCAGAAAAATGCATTACTAGTCAAAAATTGAATTTTCTAAATAAAAAGGGACATGCATTTTCACAGAAACGAACTGTTCGATCCAACAACATTAGACTAAAAGCGATTGCGAGGTTAGGGAGAATATCTTAAAATTTGACGTTAGAGAGAGAGCCAAAATTGAAATAAAACCTATTTTTTTTATCAATTTCATAAATATTTGCTGAGCCTAAAAATTTCTTTTCCACAAGCCACTGAGATTTTTTCCAGCTTAAGACCCCAAGCTGTAAAGTTAATTTAATGGTTCAAGCTGTGAACTTATCTTAATGACAGTTCCAGTCATACGTAAACTGTACTCATTACCCTGTTTCTAGAACATACCCAGTAAGTCCAGTAAATCTGTAAGTCCAACATAATGGTGCAAGCTGTAAACTGATCTTAATGTCAGCTTCAAACATAAAAAACCGGGTTCAATGCCCTATTACTAGAACATGCCTATTATCGCAATACATCAAGAGAGCCCGAAGCAAAACAATTTGAGACACTTAACGTTTTCCATGATGAACATTTCTAGTTTTTCCATGGAAAAATTGAGCAAAAAAATCGAAAACATCTTGCTAAAAAGAATAATGCCATTCCAAGAAAAAAAACTCATATCTACCAATTTCTGAATTCAAAGATTACGCCTAATTCGGAACCAAGCTAGACATTTGTACGACCTCAAAAAGAACAAATGAATTCAAGTTTTTTTTGACCGAGTACTACCGAAAGAAGGAGGATATCGAATGGTTTTTTGAGCGATTGTTCCAAGTGACCTGAAAGCATAGAAAAGACATGGATGAGAATTTCATTAGGAGAAATTTGCAGTATTAGTCAAAAAATGAATTGCATCCAATCGCAAAGGGGCACGCATTTTGACGAATTTCTTTTGTCCGAAATATCCCAATCCGACAAAAAGCGATTCCGATGGTGTTTTCAGCAGACTTGCAAACTAGACAGCATTAGAAGAAAAATGCTTATTGATGTTAGGGCGAGAGACAAGACTCAAACAAAACGAAACCCCAAGCTGTTGTTTTGTTTTAATTGTTCAAGCTGTAAACTTATCTTCATGTCAGTTACAATCATAGATGAACTGTTCTCAATATCTTACTTCTAGGACATTATCCTTTTCCTCGAAAGACATGGAATCAAAAATAAATTGGACACCTAACAGTTTCCATAGAAAACTCCGTAGTTTTTAATGCAAATCGAAAAAAAAAAGAAATAAAAACTACAGTGTCAATTATTCTATGTTAACAAAAAAAGCCAATGGAGAAAAAAAACTTTTTCAAATTTAGCCACTTTTGAACCCAGAGAATACACTTGAAATCAGAACCAAGGTACAATTTCGTACAACCTCCAAAAGAACCAAGGATCTCGGAAAAATTTTGCCCCCGGGAAGACCCAACCGAGCAGGATTTTGAATGTTTTTTGAGTGATTGCTCCGAGTGGTCTGAAAACAAGAAAAGACATGGATGACAGTTCATTTACCAAGTCGAAAAATCAATTGCATGCATGTAATCGAAAAAGGACATGCAAATCGACAGAATCGTTTTGTCCAAATTAACTGATTTCGACGTAAAACAGACTTGCAAATTAGACAATGTTAAGGAGAAAATCTTTTTTTTAATGTTCGGGAGAGCACAAAGACTCAAACAAAACAAGTTTTTTGGTTAAATTCACCAATTTTTGCTGAGCTTTAAAATTTCTATTCTTTCAAGCCAGTGAGATTCTTTCCTATTAACTCACAAGAGCTTGAACCAAAACATTTTTGACACCTAATGTTTTCCAAGAGAAAAACTCAGTTTTCAGTGAAAAAATAGGTCAAAAACACCATGCCAATACCTCAATGCCAATCATAAAATGCCAATCAAAAATAAAATATATTCTATTCCACCATTTTTTCAACCCAAAGAAAACATCCAAAACCAAAACCAAGGTAAAACTATGTACGACCTCAAAAATAGTCAAGAATCTCGAATAATTTTTTGCCCAAGTACTACCGAGACGAGCAGGATTTCGAATGACTTATTAGTGTGACTTTTCTGAGTGACCTCAAAACGTAGAAAGGGAATCAAGATTGCCAATGTTAGATCAACCCATAATCTCTCGTTGCTTTTCCATGCTAATTTGACTATCGAGTGAATGAAGTTGACCTGCAAAAACTTAGTGATAGCTCATTGAATGATTTCTGTTGTGTCGCATTCCTTCGAGTTCAGAAAATTAAATTTCAAGTATAAACTTGTCTTTGGTAAGGCGAGAACAGCGCCAAGGAAGATGCTTTTGGTTCCTGACGGACACCGAGAAAACTCGGACATTTAACATTTTTAGTCAGCCCCTCAGTGGTTAAAATCGATAAACAAACAGCCCAATTTTGTTGCTGCCAGTCTGTTAGCCAAACATCTGAAATCTACATCAGTTCTCCAACGGTTTCACGCCTTAGTGGTTTGACACAAGTACTAGAGATATTACTGCTGACCCTACTAAACAAGGTGGCTGAGTCAAAAAAATTTCAATCTTATATTTTTCTTCAGGGCAGTTCAAGCCAAAAAGTGAACATGATGAGAAAATCCTCTAAATAAATCCGATCTGATTGTGGGTGTAGAAGTTTATTCTGTTTTTGCCTGTACTGCAGTTTCTACTGAAAATGCTTTTGGATCAAGTATAGCGTTTTCTCCAAGTTAAAACGCATGGCCCCAACTATGTTGGGACTCTAACCGATGTACAGACACTTTTAACGACCCCAAAAGCCACACTCACTCCTTTTTTAATGCAAAGCGGGAACTTTTTCATTGCAGAGAAAAATTGTGCAACCTGTGCTGTTGGAGGTGTGCCTTTCCCCCGGGATGGCACAGCCGAATCTCTGGAAGCTTGCTATAAACGTAGGTGAAGGCTTAAATACCAAATTTGAAGTGAAAAGAAGAATTAGAAGGCTCCAGAACTTTGAATTTACTGAGACATACTAGAAACGACCATTTTGACAATTACAATGTGTCAAACACACAACAGCTGATTGCAAGACAAAAAACGGTCGGAAAAATGAGAAATATTAGAAGAAAAACGAAGTCTCTTATCGTGACAGGAGGACATGATAAGATGCCTACTAGAATAAGACAGTGTGAACGGAAGGTCCAGTGGGACATTCGGGACAGCTTCGGACCCTCCCAAGCAAAAGCACTTGGGAGATAACAAGGTTATCTCCGGGAGAGGACGAAGTTGCAGGCCCGATGCCCAGAGATTCATAGTGAGCAGTTGGAGGCGACGAAAGAGCCAATCCATCTCAAATAAGTCTAGTATTTGACTGTCACTAAAATATACCTAGTTGTGTTTTCTAGCCGTGTTTTTAGTAACAATGACGTTTCATGGGGATCCGAGACCCAGCTATGAGGTTATTTTTGCATGTAAACAAAAGCTGATTAAAAGTCGTTTGGCTGATGGCCTGAAAAAAATATAATGAAAGTTAGCCCTTAAACAGACCAGAAAATCAACTGAGTAGGTCAAGACGGTTAAAAACGAGTAGGATAAGCTAAGTAATGTCAGCTCGTCCTCTTTTTCTACGTTCTGTCACTGTGTAAATTCTGGGCGAATGATATAAGTTATTTGCAGCCCAATGTAACAGTTAACTGCCGGATAATTTGTAAAAGTTAGGCCGTTTATCGTCATAGTTCCCTAGGACTGTACTGAACAATTTGGTGTGATCTTAGCCGTCTTTGAAGTCTCTAGGTAACCATACTCAAACCTGATCATTAATTATTTTTGGATAGCCTTCACCGACCATTCTAATTGTTTCCCATTTTTGGATTGATCTTCAATGCGTCAACTACCTCCGTTCCGTTATGCCTGAGACATTCTTTGTGCTAGGCAAATCTGCAATCTGGCTAATAAAAAACAAGAGCGAAAAACCGAAAAACCAAAACCGTTTTACCAATGATGTCCAAATTTCCAAAAGATTGGTCGGTTTACCGCCGGGCACCGTTTCGGGACTAAAGAGCTGACTTTTTGGACCGTGCCACCCAACTATTTTTCGATCTTCTAAAAAATGGTGGGATTTTTTTTAATTGTTAAACAATTTTGTTGCAAGTCACATTGAATTACTTCATTCATTATCACAAGGTCAATAATACTTAGGGATCTGCTTCACTCGTTCTCGGTTTCAATGATACCTTGGAAGAAAGCAGAGGAATGAATCCTGAACTCAAAAACAAGGCTACACAGCGATTAATTTGTGGTTTTGAGTCGTCCGTTTTCGCTCCATATACTATGTGCTATCTTATTATTTTTAGATTTTTGGCGATTGAATGGCCAGCAATGAAATGATAAATTACATAAATTTTACGGGAAACTTTTTGAATGGAGTTCAAGCCTGCCAGTGTTAGGATAGTTCGCGATCCATCGCGGCTACTCTGACTTTCCAGTAAAAAAAAGTTGAACTGCACATTTTTCGGTGATGGCATAAATTCTGTTTTCTTGCTCTTCTTTGCGCTTCAAAAACTCACTAAAAATCAAAAGGAATTTTTGGCTTTGATTTTTGGATGACACCGCGATTTACCTGACACTGAAAACTTCTAAATTGTCCTAGTGGAGGGAAGGAAACACGGACCTTCGTTAGTTGAACATGTCGAACAAATAACCTGCAAATATTGCCAAGCGCTAGATTTTGCAAACTTTTAGGATTTGACGTCAAGATGATCAATTTTTGTCTGGATTGATGTCAACTACGATGATATGCGAGTTAATAAACAAGTTTGACAAAACTATAAGAAACCCAATCGAAGTTTAAAAAAGAGTAATGAACGCAATTTACATTAAAACATTGACTACTGAAAAAATTTCAATTTTCGAATTTCAAAAAATAAAATAGGTCCTGTTCACGCTTTTTGAATTTTTAGAACAATTTATGAATGGCGCTTTTTTGATAAGGTGAACCCAACTAGCGAAAACTGGATCAATAGTTTTTATTCCGCTGGAAATATAAAAATTAAATTTCACTTTCGAAACTGGAAATCATTCACGTTTTTTGCGCCATTTCCACTTTTTTATTTGTAGAGAGCTTTTAACGTCATTTTCAGCAGATGATTTTCAATTCAACTCAAAAAGTGCAAAAGTACCTAAATGTATAATACCTAAATGTGTGCTTTCATAAATGTATCAATATTGATGAATGCACATCTGTAGTTATTAGAGACTTTTAAAAATTTTCCTGAAAAAAAAAACAAAAAATTAGCAGACCTATTTAAGAGTCTTCATTAGGTTCGTTTACTTATTAGAAAAAGTGTTTATTCTGCTAGGAACTTTAAAAATTTTTTTAAAAATTCGAAGTTAAAAATCGATTATATTTTTTGCACCACTTTTAAAATTAGACCAAAAAATTTATCCCAAAATTCAAATTTGTTAGGGTTGAAAGCAAGAGTTTTCGAAATCTCTTCCTTGAATTCGGTTAACACGTCTTTCGCAAAACAAAGCCGTCTTCTTCAAATATTGAATGTTTTCAACAAATTTTACAAAAAATGTGATTTTCCATATAATCTAAACGATCAATTCTTATCAGCTAGCTCATGACTGTACTCTATGACTCTATATTATTTTTCTCATGCTATTTTGTTGTTTTTTAATATATTGTTATGAAACTTGCGCGACCTCGCTTGAAAAAATACTCGAAACAACTATTAAATTTTATGTATACGTTTTCCCTGGTTAGTTCTTTGGTATCAAATTGAAAACTACAAAACGTACATAGCAGAGAGGGCATCCATAATATGAACGGGCGGTTTTATGAATGAAAAGCGTGTTTTTTAAATGCTCTAAACCTGCTTTGAATTTACATGTATGGCTTTTTCCCAGCATCTCTCATGGTTGAAACAACAAGTGTAAACTAATAAAATTTTGAGTAACATTTTACAGGAATCAGGATTGTCAACCTACGGTGAGTCAACCGGAAAAAAACCAATGGTTCAAAAATCATCCATCATAATTTGCAAATCAATTTCTTGAATTTAATAATACGGTTCTGAGACCTTTTTCTAGCTCGAGTCGATAGTTTTTTTGCCTTTACACTTGCTTTGTCAACTGCATATTATCAACAAAAATGATTAGCTTTTACAACAAAAAATTATCACTGAAAATTGACGCTGGATAATAGTTTTTGTTTTAACGAAACTGTTTGTGAGCATCAGTATGAAAACTTGAAATGTAGTGGTTTGCCACTTTTTGTATGGGGCTTCGTGCGCTCCAGATGGCTGGAAATATAATTGGTGTTTTTAAGGGCGGCTGGCGGGGACCAATTTAGCATCTCTCCAGAGCAGGCACTTGAGTGTCATCCGCGACCACCTTGTTACCCTCAAGGTCATCCACGTCATCGGCCTCTTCACATGCACAGTCGTCCGACTTCTCGAAGGTGCCGAGATCGAACCACATGTCTATCATGATGCTGTAGGTGAACACTGCCACTACCAGGGACAGTCCATAGCGAATAGGCACTGCGAAAGCCAACAGCAGGGCAAAGGGAGACACGCGCAGTCCATATGTCCTGTCAACATCAATCAAACTGATTCTTATCCTCAATTGTGCAACCTGTGCTGTTGGAGGTGTGCCTTTCCCCGGGATGGCACAGCCGAATCTCCGGAAGCTTGCTATAAATGTAGGTAAAGGCTTAAATACCAAATTTGAAGTGAAAAGAAGAATTAGAAGGCTCCAGAACTTTGAATTTACTGAGACATACTAGAAACGGCCATTTTGACAATTACAATGTGTCAAACACACAACAGCCGATTGCAAGACAAAAAACGGTCCGAAAAAATGAGAAATCATAGAAGAAAAGCGAAGTCTCTTATCGTGACAGGAGGACATGATAAGATGCCTACTAGAATAAGACAGTGTGAACGGAAGGTCCAGTGGACATTCGGGACAGCTTCGGACCCTCCCAAGTAAAAGCACTTGGGAGATAACAAGGTTATTTCGGGGAGAGGACGAAGTTGGAGGCCCGATGCCCAGAGATTCATAGTGAGCAGTTGGAGGCGACGAAAGAGCCAATCCATCTCAAATAAGTCTAGTATTTGACTGTCACTAAAATATATCTAGTGGTGTTTTCTAGCCGGGTTTTTAGTAACAATGACGTTTCCTGAGGATCCGAGACCCAGCTATGAGGTTATTTTTGCATGTAAACAAAAGCTGATTAAAAGTTGTTTGGCTGATGGCCTGAAAAAATAATATGAAAGTTAGCCCTTAAACAGACCAGAAAATCAACTGAGTAGGTCAAGACGGTTAAAAACGAGTAGCATAAGCTAAGTAATGTCAGCTCGTCCTCATTAGGAACTTTTTCTACGCTCTGTCACCGTGTAAATTCTGGGCGAATTATATAAATTATTTGCAGCCCAATGTAACAGTTAACTGCCGGATAACTTGTAAAAGTTAGGCCGTTTATCGTCGTAGTTCCCAAGGACTGTACTGAACAATTTGGTGTGATCTTAGCCGTCTTTGACGTCTCTAGGTAACCATACTCAAACCTGATCATTAACTATTTTTGGATAGCCTTCACCGACCATTCTGATTGTTTCGCGTTTTTGGATGGATCATCAATGCGTCAACTACCTCCGTTCCGTTATGCCTGAGACATTCTTTGTGCTAGGCAAATCTGCAATCTGGCTAATAATAAACAAGAGCGACAAACCGAAAAACCAAAACCGTTTTACCAATGATGTCCAAATTTCCAAAAGATTGGTCGGTTTACCGCCGGGCGCCGTTTCGGGAAAAAGGAGCTGAATTTTTGGACCGTGCCACTCAACTGTTTTTCGATCTTCTAAGAAATGGTGGGATTTCTTTGTAATTGATAAACAATTTTGTTCCAAGTCACATTGAATTACTTCATTCATTATCACAAGGTCAATAATACTTAAGGATCTGCTTTACTCGTTCTCGGTTTCAATGATACCTTGGAAGAAAGCAGAGGAATGAATCCTGAACTCAAAAACAAGGCTTCACAGCGATTAATTTGTGGTTTTGAGTCGTCCGTTTTCGCTCCACATACTATGTGCTATCTTATTATTTTTAGATTTTTGGCGATTGAATGGCCAGCAATGAAATGATAA
Organism: Symsagittifera roscoffensis; assembly: GCF_963678635.1. Lineage (NCBI taxonomy): Eukaryota > Metazoa > Xenacoelomorpha > Acoela > Convolutidae > Symsagittifera > Symsagittifera roscoffensis. Next base: position 35,118,146 of record NC_087068.1, read on the forward strand.
ATTACAAAAGTTTTACGGGAAACTTTTTGAATGGAGTTCAAGCCTGCCAGTGTTAGGATAGTTCGCGATCCATCGCGGCTACTCTGACTTTCCAGTAAAAAAAAGTTGAACTGCACACTTTTCGGTGATCGCAAATTGCATATATTCTGTTTTCTTGCTCTTCTTTGCGCTTCAAAAACTCACTAAAATCAAAATGAATTTTTGGCTTCGATTTTTGGATTTTTCCTACTGGTCTGAAGGATGACACCGCGATTTACCTGACACTGAAAATTTCTAAATTGTCCTAGTGGAGGGAAGGAAACACGGACCTTCGTTAGTTGAACATGTCAAACAAATAACCTGCAAATGTTGCCAAGCGCTAGATTTTGCAAACTTTTAGGATTTGACGTCAAGATGATCAATTTTTGTCTGGATTGATGTCAACTGCGATGATATACGAGTTAATAAACAAGTTTGACAAAACTAGAAGAAACCCAATCGAAGTTTAAAAAAGAGTAATGAACGCAATTTACATTAATACATTGACTACTGAAAAAATTTCAATTTTCGAATTTCAAAAAATAAAATAGGTCCTTTTCACGCTTTTTGAATTTCTAGAACAATTTATGAATGGCGCTTTTTTGATAAGGTGAACCCAACTAGCGAAAACTGGATCAGTAGTTTTTATTCAGCTGGAAATCTAAAAACTAAATTTCTTTTTCGAAACTGGAAATAATCATTCACGTTTTTTGCGCAATTTCCACTTTTTTATTTGTAGAGAGCTTTTAACGTCATTTTCAGCAGATGTTTTTCAATTCAACTCAAAAAGTGCATAAGTACCTAAATGTATAATACCTAAATGTGTGCTTTCATAAATGTATCAAAATTGATGAATGCACATCGGTAGTTATTAGAGACTTTTAAAAATTTTCCTGAAAAAAAAAACAAAAAATTAGCAGACCTATATAAGAGTCTTCGGCTCTTTTTCCTTCCCCCCCCCCCCCCACCTGACACGAGCTTCAATATATTAGTGTAACGAGTGGTTTTACGAGGTTGAGTATGAAGACCAATTATGTTTGTCGTGGCCTTATTAGTCTGTATGTAAATAACAATTGGACAATGTGGTCAACAAATTTACGTGTAAAAATTTGCAGGTGGGGGGAAAAGGAAAAAGAGCCGAGTCTTCATTAGGTTCGTTTACTTATTAGAAAAAGTTTTTACTCTGCTCGATTATATTTTCTGCACAACAAAGCCGTCTTCTTCATATATTGAATGTTTTCAACAAATTTTACAAAAAATGTGATTTTCCATATAATCTAAACGATCAATTCTTATCAGCTAGCTCATGACTGTACTCTATGACTCTATATTATTTTTCTCATGCTATTTTGTTGTTTTTTAATATATTGTTATGAAACTTGCGCGACCTCGCTTGAAAAAATACTCGAAACAACTATTAAATTTTATGTATTCGTTTTCCCTGGTTAGTTCCTTGGTATCAAATTGAAAACTACAAAACGTACATAGCAGAGAGAGCATCCATAATATGAACGGGAGGTTTTATGAATGAAAAGCATGTTTTTTAAATGCTCTAAATCTGCTTTGAATTTACATGTATGGCTTTTTCCCAGCATCTCTCATGGTTGAAACAACAAGTGTAAACTAATAAAGTTTTGAGTAACATTTTACAGGAATCAGGATTGTCAACCTATGGTGAGTCAACCGGAAAAAAACCAATGGTTCAAAAATCATCCATCATAATTTGCAAATCAATGTCTTGAATTTAATAATACGGTTCTGAGACCTTTTTCTAGCTCGAGTCGATAGTTTTTTTGCCTTTACACTTGCTGTGTCAACTGCATATTATCAACAAAAATGATTAGCTTTTACAACAAAAAATTATCATTGAAAGTTGACGCTGGATAATAGTTTTTGTTTTAACGAAACTGTTTGTGAGCATCAGTAAGAAAACTTGAAATGTAGTGGTTTGCCAATTTTTGTATGGGGCTTCGTGCGCTCCAGATGACTGGAAATATAATTGGTGTTTTTAAGGGCGGCTGGCGGGGACCAATTTAGCACCTCTCCAGAGCAGGCACTTGAGTGTCATCCGCGACCACCTTGTTACCCTCAAGGTCATCCACGTCATCAGCTTCTTCACATGCACAGTCGTCCGACTTCTGGAAGGTGCCGAGATCGAACCACATGTCTATCATGATGCTGTAGGTGAACACTGCCACTACCAGGGACAGTCCATAGCCAATGGGCACTGCGAAAGCCAACAGCAGGGCAAAGGGAGACACGCGCAGTCCATATGTCCTGTCAACATCAATAAAACTGATTCTTATCCTCAATTTAGCTTCAATATTATCAAAACTTGTAGCAAACCTTCGCAGTTTGGTGAAGAGGATGCAAAGCCCTTCATCTCTCTTTTACCTTTTCCTCAACACATGCCCATGCCTGTGAACACACTTATTTACGGGAAAATACTGTGAAGTGTAGAACCCTATGCAACGACAGCAGTATAGACCCGGCTGGAACCAACAGAAGGGGATTGTGGAATCCAGCTCGTTCAGTGTGCGGGTGAGCAAACGAAAGTGGCTGACATTTTCGAGAGTTTACATTCCGCCAAACAGAGACATGGGTGAAGAAGACATAGTCCTCAGTCAGCTACCGACATGAGCAAACTGCTTCACTGGAGGTGACTTCAATGGGCACTCGATGATGAGCAATGATGAGCAATGTCTCATGGACGGATGGGGAAGATCTTGGATCGGACGACCTCCCGATTATCATAGACATCGAGAGCAAGGTCAGTTTCACGAAGACACAGAACGCCAGCGCGAAGTGGAGCAGCAAAGGCGTCGATTGGGGAAAATTGAGCGAGGAAATGGAGAAGAGGACAAGTGACTTCTACCCTTCGGCCGGCCTCGGTGAGACACTCAGGGACGCAGCCCGGGAGACGGTTGGCAGAATGAAACCCAAGAAGGCCAAGCGAGCCCCCTTGAACCCTGAGATCAGGGCCCTCGTCTAGAGGAGGAACAGACTTCGCCGTCAAGTGAGCACGAGAAGAGATGAGGGGCTAGAAGCCACTAGACAAGTGAAGGACGCCTTCTGTCTGCAAAGAGAAAAGGAAGGGATGGAGTACCTGGAAGCTAGTCCAGAACCGCGACTGCAGCAGAATGTGAAGCATGGTCGGCTCGCTGAGTGCCCGGGTCGAGAACCCGCTCAAAAACCGCTCAAGATTTGACCGGTTTGAGCGGTTTTCCAGCAAGATTTGAACGGTTTGAGCGGTTTGGGCGGTTTGGGCGTTTTTTTTGGAAAAACCGCTCAAACCGCTCAAATCTTGCTTGAAAAACCGCTCAAAAACCGCTCATTTCTTGCGGTGATTTTTGAACGGTTTTTCAAGCAAGATTTGAGCGGTTTTTGAGCGGTTTTTCAGCGGTCTTCCCGGGTCGAGGTCCCAGACTCATGTCCATACTTTGGAGACGGCGCGTCTTTGCAGACCGAAGCGGAGACGGTGCGACCAAGATTATAAAGTATCAGTATACGTATCACTGTCACAGGAATTTCAAAAGCATGAATTAGAGTATTCAGTATTCATTGTGGTGCGTAATTTATATTGGCTTCGCTGCGCGACAAAATTTTCAGGGCGGCATGGGCTAACGGATAAGGCGTCTGACTACGATTGAGAAGATTGGGGGTTCGAATCCCTCTGTGGTCGACTTTTTATTATTAAATCTTGCGCGGTTTTTTTGGATAAACCGCTCAAAACCGTTCAAATCTTGCGCGGTTTTTGAGCGGTTTTTTTAGATAAACCGTTCAAAAACCGCTCAAACCGCTCATTTTGAAGCAAGATTTTGAGCGTAATTGTCTAAAAAAACCGCTCAAACCGCTCAAATCTTGCTTCAAATTAGGTGAAAAATCTCGACTCGGGTGGCAGGCCTGATGCTACCCCGGTACAGGAAGCGATGAACCACAAAGGGAAAACCATCACGTCTAAAATGAAGGAAGCTGATATCTTCTAGGCGCACAACTGTGGGATCAACAGACTCGAGTTCATCAAGGAGGAACGGAACATGAGCCGCGAAGTGAAGAACTGCCACTGTGCCCCATGGGTCGATGACGAGAGCACCAGATACTTCAACGTGGAAGAAATGAAAGCGGCTATCAAACACATGAAAACGATACGAGCAGCAGGTCCAGATGACATCCCCTCACCTTCTTGAAAGTGCTGGGCCAGGAGGCAAGACAAGAGTTAATGCATATGATCAACATGTCCTCCAGCACGGGGATAGCCCTCAGGAATTTCAAAACGCGACGATCATCCCGCTCCTAAAGGTATGCAATTCGAGCTGCAAAGTGGACTCCTTCAGGCCGGTTAGCCTCACTTCATGTGTGGTTAAGACGTTAGAGTGAATGATAGCCGGCAGACTGAGCTACCTGGCAGAGACCAAAGGTTGGCTTATTGACAGTCAAGCAGCCTTCCGAAGAAGCAGGAGCTGCAAAGACCAAGTAATCCGCATAACCCTGTCAGTAAGTGACGGGTTTCAGAAGAAGCCAGAGCAAACAGTGATGGTGCTGGTGGAGTTCTCGCGTGCCTATGACAGAGTTTGGAGACAGGAGCTTTATGGGAAGATGATGGAGAAAGATGTCCTTCGTAGGTTCCTTCGGTGGATTGCTGGCTTCCTAAGAAACAGACAAGAAAGAAAGCACTACGCGAGCTCGACCGGCAACTACATGAAAATCCGCCAAGGAATGTCGCAGGGCTCCTTTGTTTCCCCCCTGCTGTTCCTGTTCTTCATCGCCCCGCTTAACGACGTCATCCCCGCTGATGTCTGGAGAGCCCTGTTCGCAGATGACGCTTCAATCTGGGTTTCTCATAACTCCTGTAGGTGGCTAACTGAAAAGCGCAAGGGGCAGTGCAGAGCATAGCTGACTGTGCACGTAAGAAGATGATCATCAACACCGAGAAGAACAAGAACAAATCTACTTTTTGCTGCGGGTTCAGGCGACGCCAAGTGGATGCCCAGGACCACTCTGGATGGGAATAAGGTTGAGTACAATCCGAATCCGAAGTTCCTAGGAGTCTCCCTCAACAGAACCCTCTCCTTTCAGCAGCACGTAGACAACGTTTACAAGACCGTCCTAGGGGCCTTTGACTTTGGCTGGAAAACTGAGCATTTCCGGAAAGTTTTCTTGGCCATGCAGAAGGGCGTTCTGAACTACGCTGCGCCGGGTTGGCAAGAACAAGGCGCTTAGAAGAGTAACTGGGCAAGCCTGCTCCACCCATGTGGAAGCAGTCAGACTGGAGGCGAACGTCCCCAGCTATCACACCACCAGCAGAAAGCTCACTTGGGTGAAGGGTGAAGGGGAAACGAGCGCACACCAACCACCCGAGAGACGTAGCCAGCAGACCTGGCCCCCCTCAAAAACTCACGAGAAGCAACTGGAGAAAGCTGGCGAGACGCGTGGGCCAGCAGCTTCCTGCCGAAGTGGAGAACAAAGAGGGCCCAGGCAAGTGCAACCAACCTGGAAAGAACGCAACGACAACTGGGAGACGCGCACTTAGCTCGACGGCGGGAACAGAACCGAGAAAGGAGCGGAGAGAGCATTGAAGCTCATCACAGACTATGGGGCGGACGTCCTAATCTACACCGATGGATCAGCTGACGCAGCCACCAGCAAGGGAGGAGTAGTAGTTGTCGTCACTAGAGGCGATCCAGAGAAACCGACAGTGGTGACTGAGATGAAGATCAAAGACAGGGAGCTGACGTCGCCCTACGAGCAAGTAAGAGAGAAGCGATGCTGAGCGCGACAGTGTGGATCAGAGACGCGGAGCCTGATGTCCGGAAGGTACTGATTTGCACAGATAGCCAATCCCTGGTGCAGTCCCTAAACAACAAATCTACTGATACAAATGAGCACAGAAATATTCTTGAAAATGCCTCAGTGAAGACAATTATTTAATGGATACCAAGTCACGTGACAAACCCGGGAACGAGATTGCCGACACCCTTGCTAAAGAAGCTACTGATAGTGAAGACCCGCCACAACCGGTGTCTCTAGCAGCGGCAAGGGCTTGCACCAAGGGAACCATCACGGACGATGCACCCTACCACCCAAAGAGTGGCCGCTGTCTGTAGCAAACTCTCGCGGAAGAAGGATGAAGAAGTCATTTAATCACGAAAAGATGCGATTACCCTAGTTCGGTTGAAGTCCGGTCACCATGCAGCGCTTAAAGCATACAAAAACCTGACCCTCAATTGACCCTATGAACAGAGGATGTGATGAAGATAGAGATAGAGATAATGTAGAACAACAACAACAACAACAACAACAACAACAACAACAACAACAACAACAACAACAACAACAACAACAACAACAACAACAACAACAACAACAACAACAACAACAACAACAACAACAACAACAACAACAACAACAACAACAACAACAACAACAACAACAACAACAACAACAACAACAACAACAACAACAACAACAACAACAACAACAACAACAACAACAACAACAACAACAACAACAACAACAACAACAACAACAACAACAACAACAACAACAACAACAACAACAACAACAACAACAACAACAACAACAACAACAACAACAACAACAACAACAACAACAACAACAACAACAACAACAACAACAACAACAACAACAACAACAACAACAACAACAACAACAACAACAACAACAACAACAACAACAACAACAACAACAACAACAACAACAACAACAACAACAACAACAACAACAACAACAACAACAACAACAACAACAACAACAACAACAACAACAACAACAACAACAACAACAACAACAACAACAACAACAACAACAACAACAACAACAACAACAACAACAACAACAACAACAACAACAACAACAACAACAACAACAACAACAACAACAACAACAACAACAACAACAACAACAACAACAACAACAACAACAACAACAACAACAACAACAACAACAACAACAACAACAACAACAACAACAACAACAACAACAACAACAACAACAACAACAACAACAACAACAACAACAACAACAACAACAACAACAACAACAACAACAACAACAACAACAACAACAACAACAACAACAACAACAACAACAACAACAACAACAACAACAACAACAACAACAACAACAACAACAACAACAACAACAACAACAACAACAACAACAACAACAACAACAACAACAACAACAACGGCAGCAGTACATATTACTCTTTTCCATCTTAACCTCTGCCAAATTGTTCTATGCTATTTTAACTTACTTCCTTACCTGTCTCATGCAATTTCACTATATTTTTAAACCTTCTACACATTCTACCCTATCCTACACATTTACCGTAAGCAATTTTCTTCACAGGATGATTAAAATTGGTGATTTTCTCCAATTTTGTAATTTCGTCAACTAGACCAGTAGCGGATTTAGGAAGGATGTGGGGGACGCTCCTCTTCCTGAGGGTTCGACCCCCTGACTACTTGGACCTTCCCCTTTTTAGTTATTTTTAAGATCTCCATTTTATACAATATATACTAACTTTAAGGAGAGAGCGCGCGCCGAAAAAAACTGCAATATACTGGTCAATTATTCCAAAAAGTGCCAAAAAAGCCAAAGAAGGCAAACGAGCTAGTCAAAAGCAGGTCTCAATAGTGATTTGGAGAATTAGTGAATGCGAAATGAATTTCATCGATTTAAAAAAAGAATGAACTAGTAAACCAATTTTTGCAATAGTTCTGACATGCAAAACGCCATGTGAAAAAATTTCAGCGTGCACTAGTAAACCAATTTTTACAATAGTTCTGACATGCAAAACGCCATTTGAAAAAGTTTTGATCAGCTTTATTTTGTAATTTTACGAGGGGTGGACAACTGGAAAAAAAAAACATTTTGAAAATCAGCGCCTGTAACAGATAAGTTTTGAGGTTATTTGCTTTTAAATGCCCGTTAAACTTCAAACCTTTTTTTGTTGAAATTAAAATTACCGAATCAAATCTCATTATATCAAATTGTTTTCCTTTAGTTGGCTCAAAAATTTTTAGCTTGTTCTATGTGGGTTTAGCAGCCTGCTCTTTTCCTGTCACTTCCTTTGATTTTTTCTGAAACTCATTAAAGGAAAGTCTAGTTGAAATCACTTATTTAAGTATACGTTAAAAACTGCATTAAAACGTGTCAGCATGAACAGGTGATCAAATTTCCACACATTTATAACATGAAAATTCCGCGTCAACAATTTTTGAGCCGCTTTATTTTGCTTTTTTACGAGGGGGGTGAGAAACTCGAAAAAAGCTTAGCGGCTTAAGTCGCGCATTTTTATGAGCAAAAAAAGGATGAAATCTAAATGTTCTGAGAGTAGAATTTTTGATGAGCTAAAGAAGGTTGTTATCTAAATGCTGTTTGTTAGAGCGCTCAAGTGTTTAAATGTTATAATAAAAAATCAGCTCAAGGTATGTCTGCTCAGGCAAGGGTGCTTTGCTATTAAAAAAACCACGATATGAGAATTTCAATAGATCAATTTTTTTTTTAATTTTCGGTAAAGATTTTTTCCACAAATTGTATCGCGTTTCCTGTCGGTTAGTTTGCCATCCTATATTTCTTTGTATCGCAAGTAGTTCGAAGCATCACTTCGCCTCTGTGTTTTATGCTTGCCTCAATCTTACCTGGTAGTTATCTCAGTTTTAATGTACAGAGACATCACATGGCAATTTTCAGAATTCGAAGAAAAAACTAAAGTAGGGTTGTATAAAGGGCCTGCTTCAAAAATGGTTGATTGTTTAATTGGATCTTTTCCAGTCACCCCTTTCAAATTCAATTTTGAAAAGTTTTATTGACGTTGTCATAATGCAATGAAATTTGGCGTGGTGAACAAATCGACAATTGTGAACAGATTTGTTCTTCATACTTTACAGCGTAGCATCACGCATTTAGCCGTAATAACACGTAAAATAAAAATAAAACTCGGTATTTTGAAAGGGGGAACTGGAAAAGAGCCGTTTAAATTTTTCCACAATTTTGATTTTCTTTACTTTTGTTTGTGATTCCAATTTTCATGATCATAGGCAACAAAAAATTTGCGTTTGTATCCGGGGTACAGATTTCGTAGATCCAAAATTAGAAGACACTCCTTTGTCGAAGTTTTCTGTGCCTCCGTAAAAAGCCTTTAGTAAATTTCATTGCCAAAAAATGAGGTAGTATTAGAATCAGAGGAACTTCTTGAGTTATTAGGGGATCGCTAACCTAAATTTCGAATTTTGACTTGAAACAATAATTATGATAAAATGCTTGATGCTACAATGTGAGTAAGACGAAAACCGCTATGATCCGAGAGCGACGAAAAAAGGTTTGACCTAAACAAACGAGACTCCAGGACAAACAACAGCAAAATTTTATTGAAGAAAGCCAGTCTAGAAGTACGGAAACATTTTTACAATTCGAGCAGCAAGAGACTTCAACGCACTGCCAAGTGAAATCATAAAACAACGGATGATTTCAAAAATAAACTGGACAACTTTGGAGAAAAACTGGAATCAATAAATTCGAAAATAAACTGGACAACTTTGGAGAAAAACTGGATCAAAAAATTCGAAACGAAGAATTGAAAAGGAATACAGCACCAGCTGATTGAAAGAGACAAAAAATCGCCTATATGATCAGAATGAACTGAACTGAACTGAAAACATCTTTTTTAAATCTGTGACCATCATGAACACTTAAAAGGCATTATGACAATGTTCAATTAGTGTTTCAAAATTCGAAACTCAAATGAGGAGAGATGGAGTAGAAAACAGCCAAAGTCTCTAAACAATACTCTTTCAGATTTTATTCTCCGAGCAAAAACTTTTTTAAATTTCTATTTCATATTAATCATTCAAAAAATTTTAAGTTTGATTTCAGCTTGTGAACAAAGATTTTCACTCTGAAATATTAAGTTTCTCTTTATTATCATGAAAAATTTCATAATTCAAACACAATTTGTAATAAGATGATATAAAAATTCAGCTTTTTTACAATCCCTATCCTCAAATTTCATCAAACTACGTAAGCTATGCAGAATTAGTCCGTTATAATCCGAAAATTTTGATCACCATGAAAAAAATTTTTAATGTATGAAAATGCGGCTCTTTTCCAGTTCCCCCCCCTTTCAAACTCAATTTTGGAAAGTCTATTTAACGTTGTCACAATGCAATGAAATTTGGCGTGGTGAACAAATCGACAATTCTGAACAGATTTGTTCTTCATACTTTACAGCGTAACATCACGCATTTAGCCGTAATAACACGTATAACAAACATAAAACTCGTTATTTTGAAAGGGGGGGACTGGAAAAGAGCCGAAAATGCTTAAATATTGTTTTAAAATTGAAATTCAAATGAGGTGGGAACTGGAAAACAGCAACAAAGGGGTTTGATTAATATACAATTCGGGTCTACCCTCAGACCAAAATTTTTTGAAGAATTTATATTTCCTATTGGATATGCCCCCCCCCCCACCTGCAACTTTCACAAGTAAATTCGTTGATCTTATTGTTACTAAAGTTGGTATGCATGCAGACTGATTAGACCATGACAAACATATTTAGTCTTATAACCAACCCCGTAAAACTACTCGTTACAGCAAAAAATTGATGCTCGTGTGATTTGGGGCGAGGGGGGACAAGAGCCTGCATAGAGATCAGAATCAACAAGACGGCTCTTTTCCAGTCCCCCTCGTAAAATTACAAAACAAAGCTGTTCAAAAATTGTTCACACGACAACTTGTATGCTAGAAATGTTGTAGAAATTTGTTCAACTCTTCACGCTGACACGTTTGAATGCAGTTTATAACATCAAAAGTCATTTTAAAGAGACGTTCATACAATGAATTTCAGAAAAAATCAAAGGAAGAGCTGGAAGAGCCAACAAGATTGCTCATATCAGGGAACAGCCCTGAATGTTTTAATTAAACTGCCCTTGAGGTCTAAGGACTATTTTATTAGGCAACCAAAAATTCATACAATTTCAAAAAATGCATTGTCTAAGTTTATTTTAGAAAATGTAAACACCCCCCCCCCCCCCACCACACGCTATACGTTTTTTAACAAAGTTATTTAACTCGCTCATATTAGCCGTACTTGAAATTTGGGTTTGGCCGTCATTTTAAATAGGCTTTGGTAAATAGAGTTTGAAAAAGTCAAAGGAGAGAAGTGGAAAAAAGCAATAGCCGTAATAAGACTAACAGGACGTGTGTGACTGCAGTCTGGAGGAAGAGAATCATGAGGGGGGTGAGGAGGATGAAGTGAGTGGTGACTAAAACCAGAGCGACCAGACCCACCATCCCAATGTGGTACTCAGTGTGCACATCCCGCTTCAACTGCCACAGCACCGCAATCAGGCCAAACGACAGCAGGTGGATCTTCCATGCCAGGAAGTTCATCCAGCCCACAGTCTCTTCCGGACTGCACATCACGACACATTCAGGGCTGCTCAACGACTACCCGCTAACTTAGAGTTAGATGGTTAGAAGCAACCTCACATGGAGATGGAGCAGCTCCAAGGATTTTACAAAACCAAGGCTCTTTTCCAGCTCCCCCCTTTCAAAATACCGGGTTTTGTGTTTGTTTTACAAGTTATTACGGCTAAAAACTTAATGTTACGCTGTAAAGTAAGAAGAACAAATCTTTTCACACTTGTCGATTTTTTCACCACGCCAAATTTCATTGCATTTTGACAACAAAATAAGCACTTCATAATTGAAATTGAAAGGGGGGAACTAGAAAGGAGACAAAAACAAAAATCACAGACGAAAAATTTCAAGATTTTTCACAGCGCTACCCAAAGAACTAGAATTTAAATAAAGTAGTGGAAGCAGGTAACGAATCTTCGGATATTTTCAGTTTTCCCTCATATTGATTTTTTATGGCATATTCCAAGTTTTTACGCTTACCATCAACTAGTATTTCTTCTTTTTACTAAGAGCGGAAACAGGCACTCGGAATAAATAACTTACAAATTTTGAGTTGATTTTGATCTCGAGAAACCAATTGTGAACAGCAAGCTTAAGCTTGTGATATGAGTTCTGAAAATTTTTAGGATAAAAAGTTAATTAACAAACAAAATTACAATTTTACTAGTTTTAGAATCGGCTCTTTGTAGTAGTTAGAACATAGTTGAAAGATAACCGAGGGATAAAGATCCCGGCCTGAGGGCACGAAGTGCCCGAGTGCAGCTCTTTTGTCCGAGGCCATCTTCAACTATGTTTTAACTGTTTAAGAGTATTTTTTTGCTCTTTCTGAAGGAAAGATGCCAGAAAATTGTGAAAGAGACCGGAAAAGTGCGCAAAACTATGCAATTGATTTCTTTTTTCATTCATGCGTTCTAATATTTTATTTTTCATTCATGCTTTGTCGTGAATGAACATGTGTGAAAGAGCAAAATCATACTCTTCTCCAGTTTCCTACCCCTTCCTAACAAAACTGTTCAATAAGGCAATTTGTATGTTAGAAATGCTGTAAAAGTTTATTCAATTGTTCACGATGACACGTTTTAGTGCAGTTTAGAACATGGAAAGTCATTTTAAATAGAATTTCAAATAATAAATTTCAGAAAAAAATCGAAGGGAGAACTGGAAAAGAGCCTAGTTCATACCTAGTTCACAAACTGGTTCTCATGAAAAAAATTTTCAAGACTCTGTTGCCGTACATCGTAACATCACTAGTTTAGCCAAAATAGCAAAAAAAAAAAGAATTAAAAACTTGAAACGCAGTGGAAAAGTGGAAACCTGCTTTTAAATGATCATTTTGAAAATTTCATGTAAGCATCAACGCGTTAAAATATTTTTTCAACCTGGAATTCAAATGTGAACGAAATAAAAATAAGAAAGCTCGTATCAGGGTGAAGCCTTGAATGTTCCGACTGCCTTTTAAGGTTTATGGAGCAGCAGTAATAACATCAAAAAAATAAATGAAATAAAATAAAATGAAAATTTTTTTTTCTAAAATTTGAAATTTTTTTAATGAAAATCATCCCCCCACACGCCATATAAATACAAAAAGAGAGATTTCGTTCCTTGTAACCAATAAGCTTTGTTCAACTAATTTGGAACGATTTATAAGACGGATTAAATCTCCGCTTACGCGTTAATAGCGCGAATTATATCGCGCGTTAATTGTCCCAAGTTGGTCAAAATCGCAATCTTTCATAACTTTACAAAAAATGATCACAGATAAAATATCTTTTCAAATTTGAGCTCAGGACAACAATGCCTTTTGAATGATATTTAAAAATTCCGTCAAAAATGGCTAGTTAAAAAGTCGAAATTTGTCTGAAGAAAAAAAAAACCCACCCCGAGCACAAATATTCCGTTACTTTCGTATCGAAAGTCGGAACAATAATCCAATCCATTCAAGACGCCTCTTCGCCCCACTCCCAAGTTTGGATTGCAGTTAATATTTACCGTTTTCATAATGCAATGGAAATTTCCATTTGTGAACAAAAGTTCACAACATTTGCGAGCAAAAGTTTTTGAACATTTTTGAACAAAGTGAACATTTGCTGTACAAAGGTCTCATACGTTTATCTTGAACATTTTTCATTAAAAGCTTCGCTGTGAAACTCGGTAAAATACGCGTTTCTTCAAAAATCATCAGCCTGAGCTCAATACACTACATAAAAAATTGAATGGAACTTTTGGGATGGATGTTAACTTGGTTCTAAGTTGGAATTTTTAGCCAACCTGAATCGAACGTCTTACTAGTGAGTGGGGGTTAACTTGATCCTTTTCAGTTTGTAAGATATCTATAAATTAGGTCTGCTTGTTTTCTATGTTAATTGAGCTTAAGATTGAGCCATGAATGCTGCATGCTGCTTGACCCTGAAACAAAAACATCAATCATTGCTTCCTTTTTTCATACCCTCTGAATATGCTACTCCATTCGAAACTATGAATAATTGTCAAATTTAACTGTTAGCGTTAAATAAATATAGGGCTCTTTTCCAGTTTTCCACTTTATCGCAAAAATACAATCGCAAAAACTGCTGAAAAATTGTTCATGCCCCAATTTATTTTAAAGAAAAATTGTGTTCTCTCATTCACGCAGTTTGAAAAACGTCATTTTGAAAACTGTTTTCTTAAAGAGCCTTAGGAAAATGTGGGGCTAGAAAAAAGCCAAACTTAGCCACCGTTCCATTCATGTCAAAAAGGTTAATACAATTTCAAGAGAAGTTTCGGAGAAGGCCATTAAGCAGAAAGTAGTGTCTTATGTGCCCTAGAAGAGCCTGCCTCAAATGGTACAGTGTGCTATGACATAGTATGTTATCGCTGGGTGTGTTGTGGTTGGTACTACCTGTGAGCATGAGTGTCTGGTAGTGGCCCTCTTCTGGGTTGTATACCCGGATGACGTGGATGCAGCCGATGATTGCAAACACTACTATCTGCAGGTGGAAAGTGGAGATCCACGCCTGCATACGTCTCAAACTGATATCCATGTTCAACTTCTCTTCTTCTTCTTGTAGTAATATTGCTCAAGCAAATAGATCAGAAGAGCTACGAAGCAAAATAGGTTTAATCTGTGTAAACGTCGACCACTTTTGTTGCGACTTTCGGTGAAAATGCGGGAGAAACAATGACTTTAACTCAATCACATTTGACTTCTGACTTCAATCCAAACATGCTGCGGATGACTCATTAAGTGGAAGGCCAGCCGCGGGAATTAGAAAATAATTAGCTACCAAAAAATCAGTGTCACTAAATTACTAGACTCATCAAGTCTCGAGTCTTCACGTTTTCTCACTAGAATGCCTCACGACTAGCGGCAAAAAATTTGCCTGAAATTTTTTCACTTTTTTCAATCTACTCTATCGATTTCTTTAAAAGCTGGTACCAATGAAAATTCCGCCAACTACCCTGTGTGCCCGCATAAATCTCTAGGCGAAAAATACCCTCACAAATAAGAGATTTTGAGTTCAACGGATAGAACAGGTGGTGGGAAGCTCCCATGCATTAGCGGCTACGCCCAAATATTTGGCTCTTTTCCAGTTCCCCCCTTTCAAGTTCAATTTTGAAAAGTCTATTTAACCTTGTCACAATGCAATGAAAATCGACAATTCTGAACGCGTGATGAATAAATCGACAATTCTGAACAGATTAGTTCTTCATACTTTACAGCGTAACATCGCACGCATTTAGCCGTAATAACACGTAAAACAAATTTAAAACTCGGTATTTTGAAAAGAGGGAACTGTAAAAGAGCCAAGTTTTTTACGCAAAAAGTTATGGCCTTCGGCAAAGTCAACTTTTCGAGTTTTTGCTGTTTTGATCTGAAATATTGGTTTCATTGATTACGCCAAAAAATTTTTAGACAAGTAATGACCCTTGGAAAACTCAAGTTTTCAATATTTTGACGGTTTTCTGAAACTTTTTCAATTTTCTCAGAAAAAATCTACCAAATCTGAGATTGAGGTTTCAATCAAGCTTCTGGCTTTTGCACCGTTTTTTCCAACTCTTTGATTTTTCTCGGAAACTACCACTTTAAGTATAAGGTTATGGTATCAAGGGGTGAAACAGTTCTGGGAAGCTCCGCTGAATAAGCGGTTACGCCTAAACTTTTTCGCACAAGTTAGGACCCTCGAAATTTCCAATTTTCGAACTTAGACCGTTTTTTGAATCTTTGACTTTTCTCGAAAACTACCCACTCAAATCTGAGATTTTGTGTTCAATGGAAACGGGTTGTGGAAAGCTTCCCGGTTTTAGCAGCTTAGCCCATTTTATTACGAGAAAACTGATTATCCTCAAAAAAGTCATGCTTGTGACTTTTCGACAGTTTTTTTAAACTCTGACTTTTCTCGGAAACTACTCGCCCATACCTGAGATTTTGGTTTCAATTAATGGAATGGGTTGTGGGAAGCTCTCCGGCATAATTGGCTACGCTCAAAAATTTTTATCAAAATATTTACGCCTTTCGAAAAAATCAAATTATGTTTTTTTTTGTTTTTTTTTGAATTTTTTAATTTGCCTAAAAATTTTTGAATTTGCCTATTGCATCAGTACAAAAAATTCAAAAATCATTAAACAGATATTTTCAGCTCAAGCTGCGTTCTAGTTTTTTGAAGCTAAATAAAGGAAAAGAGGCAACTGCAGCGTCTGAAGATACGAAAATCTATAGAAATTCAACAAAACTTGATGATTCTGAAACGCTTTGACCCTTCAGCTTTTTTATAGTTCCCCAAACTGTAATATAATTTTTTTAAATTTTATGAGTATCATGAAAACCGTCGAATTAGTTCAATTCTAAAACCAAACCTTTTTGTCTTTGCTCTCCGCGTTGATCATCTTGCAAAACTCGGCGAGTAACTTTTTGATTTTGTCGGTCGCAGAAAAATTAATTCCGCATTCTGCAATCAAAATCTACAGTCTCGACAGGGTTCAAGTCACGACCAAACTATGAAAAAACCGTAACTCGCTCGCGATACTCGAAAAATTAGTCGCTGTGATCGAAAAAAAGTTGCGCCGGTCGATAAATTGCTCGCGGTATGGTCGAAAAATTAGTCGCGGTGGTCGGAAAATTAGTCGCGGCGGTTTAAAAATTGGTCGCTGCGGTCAAAACCTATCTGCGGTGGTCAGAAAATTAGTCACGGCAATAGAACCAATAGTCGGTGCCTGGTCAAAACATTAGTCGCGGCAGTCGAATCAGTCGCGACGTGGTCGAAAAATAAGTCACGGCAGTCGAAAAATTAGTCGCGGTCTAGTCGAAAAATTTGTCGCTGCGGTCGAAATAGTCGCGGCATGGTCAAAAAATATTTGCGATGGTCGAAATTTAGACGCGGCATGGTCGAAAATTAGTCGCGGCGGTGGAAACTTTAGTGTTGGCGATAAAAAAATTAGTCGCAGCATGATTCGCGGCGGTCAAAAAACTAGTCACGGCGGACAAAAAAAAACTGTCGCGGCATTCAAAAAATTCGCCGCAGCATAGTCAAAAAATTGCTTTGGTCTAAAAAAAGTCGCGGCATGGCCAAAAAATTAATCGCGGAGGTGGAAAAATAAGTAAAAAAAAGGGGCAGTATAGTCAAACATTTAGTCACGACGGTCAAAAAACTAGTCCCGGCGGTTAATTCAGTCACGGCATGGTAGAAAAAGAAGTCGCAAGAGTCGAATTATTCGCTGTAAGGTCAAAAAATTAGTCACGGCCTGGTCAAAAACAAGTCCCGGTGGTCGAAAAATCAGTCGCGGCAGCCAAAAAATTAGTATGGTCGAAAAATTAGTAGCGGCGATTGAAAACTTAGTCAGGTCCGTCATGGTCGAAAAATTAGTAGCGGCGGTTGAAAACTTAGTCAGGTCCGTCGAAAAATCAAAGGCGACGGTCAAAAAACTAGTCGCGGCATGTTAAAAAAATTGGTCGCGGGGGTCAAAAACTTAATCGCGGCGGTCGAAAAACTAGTCGAGTCAGTCGCGGCGTGGTCGAAAAATAAGTCGTGGTGGTGGATTAGTCGCGGCATGGTCGAAGCATTAGTCGAGGCTTGGTCAAAAAACTAGTCGCAGCGGTCGAAAAATTGGTAGCGGCCGTCGAAAAATTAATTGCGGCGGTCGAAAAATTAATTGCGGCGGTCGAAAAATTAGTCTCGGCCTGGTCGAAAAATTTTTCGCTGCGGTCGAAATAGTCGCGGCATGGTCAAAAAAAAATTTGGGGTGGTCGAAATTTAGTCGCGGCATGGTCAAAAAATTAGTCGCGGCGGTGAAAACTTTAGTATTGGCGATAAAAAAATTAGTCGAAGCATAAATCGTGGCGGTCAAAAACTAGTCCCGGCGGACAAAAAAAAAACAGTCGCGGCATTCAAAAAATTCGCCGCAGCATAGTCGAAAAAATTGCTTTGGTCTAAAAAAAAGTCGCGGCATGGCCAAAAAATTAATCGCGGAGGTGGAAAAATAAGTAAAAAAAAGTCGCAGCATAGTCAAACATTTAGTCACGACGGTCAAAAAACTAGTCCCGGCGGTCAATTCAGTCACGGCATGGTAGAAAAAGAAGTC
Organism: Symsagittifera roscoffensis; assembly: GCF_963678635.1. Classification (NCBI taxonomy): domain Eukaryota; kingdom Metazoa; phylum Xenacoelomorpha; order Acoela; family Convolutidae; genus Symsagittifera; species Symsagittifera roscoffensis. The sequence goes on from NC_087068.1 coordinate 35,136,167, forward strand.
GCAAGGGTCGAATTATTCGCTGTAAGTTCAAAAAGTTAGTCACGGCCTGGTCAAAAACAAGTACCGGTGGTCAAAAAATCAGTCGCGGCAGTAAAAAAAAATTCGCTGCGGCATGGTCGAAAAAATAGTAGCGATTGTCGAAAAATTAGTCGAGTCCGTCAAAAAATCAAAGGCGACGGTCAAAAACCTAGTCGCGGCGGTAGCAAAATTAGTCGCACCATGGTCAAAACATTAGTCGCGGCAGTCGAATCAGTCGCGGCGTGGTCGAAAAAATAGTCACGGCAGTCGAAAAATTAGTCGCCGCCATGTCGAAAAATTTGTCGCTGCGGTTGAAATAGTCGCAGCATGGTCAAAAAATTGTTTGCGATGGTCGAAATTTAGACGCGGCATGGTCTAAAATTAGTCGCGGTGGTGGAAATTTTATGGTTGGCGACAAAAAAATTAATCGCAGCATGAATCGCGGCGGTCAAAAAACCAGTCCCGGCGGACAAAAAAAAACAGTCGCGGCATTCAAAAAATTCGCCGCAGCATAGTCGAAAAAACTGCTTTGGTCTAAAAAAAAGTCGCGGCATGGCCAAAAATTAATCGCGGAGGTGGAAAAATAAGTAAAAAAAAGTCGCAGCATAGTCAAACATTTAGTCACGATGGTCAAAAAACTAGTCCCGACGGTCAATTCAGCCCGGCATGGTAGAAAAAGAAGTCGCAAGGGTCAAATTATTCGCTGTAAGGTCAAAAAATTAGTCACGGCCTGGGTCAAAAAATCAGTCGCGGCAGTACAAAAACTGGCTGCGGCATGATCAAAAAATTAGTAACGGTTGTCGAAAAATTAGTCAAGTCCGTCAAAAAATCAAAGGCGACGGTCAAAAAACTAGTGCCGGTGGTCAAAAAATCAGTCGCGGCAGCAAAAAAAATTAGCTGCGGCATGGTCAAAAAGTTAGTAGCGGTTGTCGAAAAATTAGTCAAGTCCGTCAAAAAATCAAAGGCGACGGTCAAAAAACTAGTCGCGGCGGTAGCTAAATTAGTCGCACCATGGTCAAAACATTAGTCGCGGCAGTCGAATCAGTCGCGGCGTGGTCGAAAAATTAGTCACGGCAGTCAAAAAATTAGTCGCGGCCTAGTCGAAAAATTTGTCGCTGCGGTCGAAATAGTCGCGGCATGGTCAAAAAGTTATTTGCGATGGTCGAAGTTTAGACGCGGCGTGGTCGAAAATTAGTCGCGGCGGTCGAAACTTAAGTGTTGGCGATAAAAAAATTATTCGCAGCAAGAATCGCGGCGGTGAATAAAACCAGTCCCGGCGGACAAAAAAAAACAACCGCGGCTTTCAAAAAATTCGCCGCAGCATAGTCAAAAAAATTGCTTTGGTCTATAAAAAGTCGCGGCATGGCCAAAAAATTAATCGCGGACGCGGAAAAATAAGTTTAAAAAAGTCGCAGCATAGTCAAACATTTAGTGACGACGGTCAAAAAACTATTCCCGGCGGTCAATTCAGTCACGGCATGGTAGGAAAAGAAATCGCAAGGGTCGAATTATTCGCTGTAAGGTCAAACAGTTAGTCACGGCCTGGTCAAAAACAAGTCCCGGTGGTCAAAAAATCAGTCGCGGCAGTAAAAAAAATTTGCTGCGGCATGGTCGAAAAAATAGTAGAGGATGTCAAAAAATTAGTCAAGTCCGTCAAAAAATCAGAGGCGACGGTCAAAAAACTAGTCGCTGCATGTTAAAAAAAATTGGTCGCGGCGGTCAAAAATTTACTCGCGGCGGTCGAAAAACTAGTCGAATCAGTCGCGAAGTGGTCGGAAAATAAGTCGCGGTGGTGGATTAGTCGCGGCATGGTCGAAGCATTAGTCGAGGCCTGGTCGAAAAACTAGTCGCAGCGGTCGAAAAGTTGGTAGCGGCGGTCGAAACATTAATTGCAGCGGTCGAAAAATTAACCGCAGCCCGGTCGAAAAATTTGTCGCTGCGGTCGAAATAGTCGCGGCCTGGTCAAAAAAAAAATTGCGGTGGTCGAAATTTAGCCGCGGCATGGTCGAAAAATTAGTCGCGGCGGTGGAAACATTAGTGTTGGCGATAAAAAAATTAGTTGCAGCATGAATCGCGGTGGTCAAAAAACTAGTCCCGGCGGACATAAAAAAAACAGTCGCGGCATTCAAAAAATTCGGCCCAGCATAGTCGAAAAAATTGCTTTGGTCTAAAAAAAGTCGCGGCATGGCCAAAAAATTAATCGTGGAGGTGGAAAATTAAGTGAAAAAAAAATCGCAGCATAGTCAAACGATTAGTCACGACGGTCAAAAAACTAGTCCCGGCGGTCAATTTAGTCACGGCATGGTAGAAAAAGAAGTCGAAAGGGTCGAAATATTCGCTGTAAGGTCAACAATTTAGTCATGGCCTGGTCAAAAACAAGTCCCGGTGGTCAAAAAATCAGTCGCGCCAGTAGTAAAATTCGCTGCGGCATGGTCAAAATCTGGTAGCAGTTGTCAAAAAATTAGTCAAGTCCGTCAAAAAATCAAAGGCGACGGTCAAAAAACTAGTCGCGGCATGTTAAAAAAATTGGTCACAGTGGTCAAAATTTAATCGCGGCGGTCGAAAAACTAGTCGAATCAGTCGCGGCGTGGTCGAAAAATAAGTCGCGGTGGTGGATTAGTCGCGGCATGGTCGAAGCATTAGTCGAGGCCTGCTCAAAAAACAGTCGTGGCATTCAAACAATTCGCCGCAGCATAATCGAGAAACTGCTTTGGTCTAAAGAAAGTTGCGGCATGGCCAAAAAACTAATCGCGGAGGTGGAAAAATAAGTAAAAAAAAAGGGGCAGTATAGTCAAACATTTAGTCACGACGGTCAAAAAACTAGTCCCGGCGGTTAACTCAGTCACGGCATGGTAGAAAAAGAAATCGCAAGGGTCAAATTATTCGCTGTAAGGTCAAAAAAATTAGTCACGGCTTGGTCAAAAAGAAGTCCCGGTGGTCGAAAAATCAGTCGCGGCAGCCAAAAAAATAGTATGGTCGAAAAATTAGTAGCGGCGATTGAAAACTTAGTCAGGTCCATCATGGTCGAAAAATTAGTAGCGGCGGTTGAAAACTTAGTCAGGTCCGTCTTGGTCAAAAAACTAGTCGCAGCGGTCAAAAAGTTGGTAGCGGCGGTCGAAAAATTAATTGCGGCGGTCGAAAAATTAACCGCGGCCTGGTCGAAAAATTTGTCGCTGCGGTCGAAATAGTCGCGGCCTGGTCAAAAAAAAAATTTGTGGTGGTCGAAATTTAGCCGCGGCATGGTCAAAAAATTAGTCGCGGCGGTGGAAACTTTAGTGTTGGTGATAAAAAAATTAGTCGCAGCATGAATCGCGGTTGTCAAAAAACTTGTCCCGGCGGACAAAAAAAACAGTCGCGGCATTCAAAAAATTCGCCGCAGCATGGTCGAAAAATTGCTTTGGTCTAAAAAAAGTTGCGGCATGGCCAAAAAATTAATCGTGGAGGTGGAAAAATTAGTTAAAAAAAGTCGCAGCATAGTCAAACATTTAGTCACGACGGTCAAAAAACTAGTCCCGGCGGTCAATTCAGTCACGGTATGGTAGAAAAAGAAGTCGAAAGGGTCGAAATATTCGCTGTGAGGTCAACAATTTAGTCACGGCCTGTTCAAAAACAAGTCCCGGTGGTCAAAAAATCAGTCGCGCCAGTAGAAAAAATCGCTGCGGCTTGGTCAAAATCTGGTAGCGGTTGTCAAAAAATTAGTCAAGTCCGTCAAAAAATCAAAGGCGACGGTCAAAAAACTAGTCGCGGCATGTTAAAAAAATTGGTCACGGCGGTCAAAAATTTAATCGCGGCGGTCGAAAAACTAGTCGAATCAGTCGCGGCGTGGTCGAAAAATTAGTCGCGGCGGTGGATTAGTCGCGGCATGGTCGAAGCATTAGTCGAGGCTTGGTCAAAAAACTAGTCGCAGCGGTCGAAAAATTGGTAGCGGCGGTCGAAAAATTAATTGCGGCGGTCAAAGAAAAATTAGTCGCGGCCTGGTCGAAAAATTTGTCGCTGCGGTCGAAATAGTCGCGGCATGGTCAAAAAAACAATTTGCGGTGGTCGAAACTTAGTCGCGGCATGGTCGAAAAATTAGTCCCGCGCGGGGCAAACTTTAGTATTGGCGGTTAAAAAAAATTAGTCGCAGCATGAGCAAAAACTTCGGTAAAAAACTAGTCCCGGCGGACTAAAAACATTCACGGCATTCAAAAAAACCGCCGCAGCATGGTCGAAAAAAAATTGCTGGTGTTTTAAAAAATTCGTGGCATGGCCGAAAAAATTGTCGCGGCGGTGGAATAATTAGTACAGAAAAGTCGCAGCATGGTCAAAAGTTTAGTCGAGACGGTCAAAAAACTGATCCCGGCGGTCAATTCAGTCGCGGCATGATGGAAAAAGAAGTCGCAATGGTCGAACTAGTCGCGGTAATGTCAAAAAAATACTCACGGCCTGGTCAAAAACAAGTCCCGGTGGTCAAAAAATCAGTCGCGGCAGCCAAAAAATTCGCTGCGGCATGGTCGAAAAATTAATAGCGGCGGTTGAAAAATTAACCGCGGCCTGGTCGAAAAATTTGTCGCTGCGGTCGAAATAGTCGCGGCCTGGTCAAAAAAAAAATTTGTGGTGGTCGAAATTTAGCCGCGGCATGGTCAAAAAATTAGTCGCGGCGGTGGAAACTTTAGTGTTGGTGATAAAAAAATTAGTCGCAGCATGAATCGCGGTTGTCAAAAAACTTGTCCCGGCGGACAAAAAAAACAGTCGCGGCATTCAAAAAATTCGCCGCAGCATGGTCGAAAAATTGCTTTGGTCTAAAAAAAGTTGCGGCATGGCCAAAAAATTAATCGTGGAGGTGGAAAAATTAGTTAAAAAAAGTCGCAGCATAGTCAAACATTTAGTCACGACGGTCAAAAAACTAGTCCCGGCGGTCAATTCAGTCACGG